>NW_006781519.1:4742092-4762930 GCF_000442215.2 Lipotes vexillifer | reverse complement strand
GGAACTCTTAATCAGCCTACTCTTAAAGTATTCTGACAAAAGTTAAAGCTTCTCTGGGTTGCCCTTGTAGGGCTCCTTTGGGTTGATTAAATTGTCTTCTTGAGACTATCTCACATGGGGTAAAAATTATTCCTCTTGTTTTCCAAACTCCACCAAAAATCATATTTTACTTACCATGGAATGAGACCAAAGCCAATAAATATACTTGCCCGAGATCTTAGACTTCTTTATCATTTAGAAGTAAAGTTGTACTTGAACAAACAAAAACAAAACTCAAGAGGCAAAAGCCAATCTATGATGTAACTTTATTATTACCCCAAGGTACATTCTTCCTGAGCACCCATTAGAACAACACTCAGTAGCATGGTGCACAAGAATTCTTGAGTGTAGTTCAGGGGATGTAGTGGCTTATAGTCCAAGCAAAATGTAGGAATTACTATCAGTGAACTTGGGAGAAGCTGGACCTCAGTCTGTATTAGCCACTTTTTTGCCTCTTCAACTCCTTTGCTAGATGCGGAAGCCACTCCAGCCTCACATCTTTTCTCTAGTATGTTCCCATCCAAGAGGTAAATTTATGAGTATCCACGATAGATTATTTTGAAAGACTTGACAGAAAGCCACTCAGCTTAAAAACACGTGTCTAGGTTGTGGAGGACTTATGATATTTCCTATTTCTTATCTAGCATAAGTTCCTTTTGTGCTCTGTAACACAAAGCCAGAAATCCTAGAGTCTATTTTTATTAACCTCATGTTTTCGCAATTTGGTCAAAGTTTTGGATTTAGTCCCAACTTATTACAGGTTCTTCACAGCCTGTCTACTTCCTTTCCTAATATGCATTTCTCTGTCTGGAATGCCCATCACCTTTCCAATTCTCTCTCTCCCACAAATCACAACATTTTATTTATCTTTTAAGGCCCAGCTAAATACTGTCTCTTTCATGAAACCTTCTCTTACCCATCCAACAAGAATAAATCTCTTTTCTCCTGAACTACTGTAGCAATTTATTTTCCATTTTATGGCATTAATCTTGTTCTACCTTGTTATTATTTCTGTACGTTTTTGTTCTCTCTCCTAATTGTAGACATGGATCTTGATGGATGGATCAAGCTAGATTTATCATTGTATTTCTACTGTGCTTAGCACAGCACTTTGCACTTTTTAATTATTCAAAAATATTGGTTGATAATTCTGCATTCCCAGTTTCATTGAGTAAGCTTGTAATTCTCACTTCTCAGCCTACTTAATTCACCACACATACTTGTACAAACTGTTTAGGTTTCCAAGTTATATTTACTGCTTTTACCTCCCACTGTCACCTTTGGCGTTGTCTGCTCTGCACACTTTGCTGCCTAAATCTCTCACACCTCTGACCCTAAGAGAGATGGGGACTGTCATGTCTTGTGATGGCCTTTCTCTAACCACAGATAACTTGTCCAAAAACAAGTACCTACTGAAAGTTACAAGGGCTCTTTGCTATAGCAGTGCAGATTGTTTCCCCTTTTTTTCTGAGCAAAAACCGGATTTATAGGAGCAAGCTCCATTATACTACACATCCGGAAGCCGGGTGTCCCCAGTGGGAATGAAAATACCTGGCCCAATTTTCAAGTACCAATTCATGTTTTTGTTTTTTTTTTCTTTTAAGGCATGCTTTAAATGGTAAAATAAGTAACATTATATTTAATGATCACTGGAACAAAAATGCACAGTTTGATCATCACTGAATTGTAAAACTGGAGGAATATTAGAGATCATCACATCCAAAGTCCTCACGTGGAGCCTGAGACTTAGGCTGCTTGCCTAAGGCTTAGAACAAAAAATAGATCTCCAGATGAAGCCCGTCTAGTACACTTTCTAACCCACACTTCTGTCATTGTTGAATCAGATTTTCTCTTTGGAAAGATTTCTATTTTATCTTTATTTATTTAATTCAGCTTTTAAAGGCCATGGTGTATAAAATAAAGTTCTTAAGGTCAGAAATATTGAAGCTATCTACATAAAGCTCCTAATTTCTTCAAGAGTAACATAAGGACTGTGACTTTTTTACTTAATATATTTAATTCTTGCAGAAAAGTCGGGGAAATAGATTAAGGTAGCGCCACGTGATCAAGAGATAATTAAATAAAGCATTATTGTATAAATCACAACCTGAACATGGATCACTAGGTCCAACCCCAATGGTAGGTAACACAGAATATATGTTGAGCTGCTATTTGTCTAGTGAAAATAAAATGATTTGCTGTAACTGCTTTATAAAGATTCTATAAATAATTATTTGCTTCCAGCTCTTCAAAATTTAAGATGGTCTCTCAAAGATTTACAAAGTAGGAAAGGGGATCTGTGGAGATTATGCATCACTGGAATGCATTTTACTTTAGAGAAACAAGGTAAAACTGGTAAAGTATATTAATAGCACTTTTCCATACACTTTTCATTTGTCATTAACTTTTATCATAAGGAAAAAAACTAGATGAAAATTATTGAACATACTTAAAAGGAATCCCAATATAAGAGACCAAAGAAGGGATACATGATTCTTTTTCCTGAAAAGGAGTTTAGCATTTTGTCTTGTAAGTCAAGAAAATATGCCCAAATTCCACATGCTTGAGGAAATAGTGTATCTTGTATTTTGTCATTACTTAACAGAGACACAAAAACCTTAATGTCTTTATATTTGTAAAACACTTTGGGTACCTCATTTGAAATATGTTGGAAACAGAAAGTATAATATCTTGTAAGGAATAATTTGAAATAATTCCATTTAACACAACTGATATAACAAGCTAATCTATCTGGGAGCAGATCTATTTAATGTTTCGAAATGCATACTTTTCCTGTCTTTTCTGTTTTGTTCCTAGGCAGCATTCCATTTATCTTAATTTAACAGTGAATATTGTTGTCACTACTGTTTTGGCTGTTTCTCACTTAGAGAGGACATAAGATCGCCATCAGAAAATAAAAAGTAGTTATTTCTATTGTACGAAGTCTAAGATGTTGGATTTATTTTATACTATTCACAATAGTTATAGACAAATTTCTTCAGCAGTAACTGTTACGATTTATATTTTCTTTATTATAAAATGAGGTAATATTATTTTTGCAATGCCAAGCCTTAAAAAATCAGCAGTCTAATTTGTTTATTCCTTATCTAGTTCTTAACTTTTGGGTGCAAAGTATCATGCTGCTTCCATGCATTTATGAAAATAGAGAATGTATGATTTTTTACATATCATGGTGTAAGATATACACTTAGTCACATATTCACTTTATTAATATATGACAAGAATAAAAGCCTTTGCTTATTCACTCTCCCCCCCTCTCTCTCTCTCCCTCTTTCTCTCCAACACTCCCTTTTTCTCTTTCTCTTTCTCTCTCTTACACATACACACATGAACACATATAACAACTTCGATTTCTATTTGACTAGTTTAATGGAAATATTCTTCTGGAGAGAATGTGCAGTAAACTATGACTGGACAGTCTCATTTCAACAATAAATTAGAGAACAGTTTTTAATTGTAATCTTAATTATTTTTAAAAATTCACATATAACAAGTTAGTTGAGACAATGATTTCAGATGAGCTTCTTAAGTTTCAGTTCATTGCAGTGGAACATTGTTAAAATATTATGAATATGTTTATTAACAATAGTTTGTCTAGTCATGTGTTAAGGACATACTGAATAGTATATCCTGAGCTAGTGTGAGAATCAATTATGCAGGTTTTTCCAGATTATAATGAAAATAACTTAATATTTAAATTATGGTAATGAAAGGGTTTCCATACTATGTAATTAAAGTAATAGCTTCAACATATCTAGTATAAACTCTTCCTATTCCATAAAAGGTATTATGCTAAACAGGTAACTATATTTTTGTTTCAAGTTTTTTATTGGTGATAAAGGCTGAGACTTTTTTTTTTTTTTTTTGCAGTATGCGGGCCTCTCACTGTTGTG
This sequence comes from Lipotes vexillifer, assembly GCF_000442215.2. NCBI lineage: Eukaryota > Metazoa > Chordata > Mammalia > Artiodactyla > Lipotidae > Lipotes > Lipotes vexillifer. The sequence continues at coordinate 4,758,977 of NW_006781519.1, read as the reverse complement.
GCCTCTCCCGTTGCAGAGCACAGGCTCCGGACGCGCAGGCTCAGCGGCCATGGCTCACGGACCCAGTCGCTCCGCAGCATGTGGGGTCTTCCCGGACCAGGGCACGAACCCGTGTTCCTTGCATCGGCAGGCGGACTCTCAACCACTGCGCCACCAGGGAAGCCCCAAGGCAGAGACTTAAAAAATATTTTTCTTGCAGAAATGTTTTCTTCCTAATTATTATACATCTTTTGGAATTCCCTGCTATTTTTGTCACATAAAGATAAATTTAGTCATTTGTGAGAAGAAAAGCTCTGTCATTGCTTAAACCAGTACTTTTTTCCTCAAAAATGCATTTACTTCTGTGATCCCAACAGGGAGGCATGTTTTGCATGCAAATAGCAGGTGGTTATGGAGTTACTTTGACAGCTAATGTCTTGTGCTGCCTCAACATCTGTGGATTAAAAGAGGTTCTCTGTAGTGTGTGATGCTGCTGAGAAAATGTAACCAATTTAAGTGGAGTTTTTCAACTAAGTTCCAAGCTTACTTTCAGGGACCATAGGGAGGGGTAGAATGCAAAAATAATTAAAAATAAAGTACGTTCTAGTTTTAGTGACAATTGACATAAAAGATTTTGAAAAGGCAAATAAGACAACTCTAATTTTGAAGACAGAGTAGTTCTCAGCCAGCTTAGCTGGAAATTTTAATATTAATAAAAAGGAATAAGATGGATTTGCCTGAGAAAGGGGAACTGGATAATCAATAAAATAAAAGTGAAAATACCCTACAAGGGTACAATTTAAGTAATGACATTTAAATGTGTTTTTTTAATAAAATTATTCACAGAATAAAAAAATCTCTGAATACTCCTGTAATTCTCACCTGGAAACATATTTTATGTGTTATATGACACAAAGTTGCATGAATTAAAAATAAAAGGATATTAAATCATTGGAATACTTGATATTTGCATTGTGAGGGCTTCACACATATTTATTGAGTAGATAAGTTTTCAGGTGTTTTCCCTTATATGTATCCAAACAAATTACTTCATATGTCACTTTCATCTGGGTTTTCCAATAACATAAGCCTACTGATCAATGTCCATGTCCTTAGAAAACAGTATTATACTGTGAATAAAATGTCTATAAACTCCCTAAAACTTTTTGTTCTCTTTTTTCTCTCAATTATGACTTATCATTAAAGTTTTTTTTATTCTATTCCTACTTCCTCCCTTTTTTGCTGATATTTTTCTTTGTGTTTCTCCTTCCTCTGTGTTTCTGTATCCCATTCCAGTGTATTATATCACCTCTCACACTGTATTTTAATTTTTTTTAAATTTTATTGTTTGTATTGTTACCAAATTGTTGCCTGAGTATAGGGTCTGCAGCTTGTTCACTCACATTCCCATTACTTGGAACATAGATGAATGAAATTTTCACTTTTGAAAAAGCAGATGGAAAATGTGAAGATTTTTTTTTAATTAAAATGCACAAACACTATAGTATCATTAATAAAGTTAATATATACTTTAAACATAAAGTATAGGGTTAATAAGATTAGTGTTTCTTGAAACTCTTACATGTGCTAAGACATTTTTGGTATAATCATCTATTTAATATTCACACATACATGCACATACATTTCTTGTGCAATGTGTCTTATTTTAAACATATGGACATTGAGAGTTCAAATAATTTTCCCAGTCATCTAGTTACTGAATAATAGATTTAGGACTGAAACCCATGTCTGCCAGACTTCAAAGCCTCATGCTCTTTCTATAGTGCCATGCTCACTTTGCTAAGAGAGCATTTCTCAATCTTGCCAGATTTTAGAAATCATTAAAAACACTGATTCTTAAAGTTGAAAGTATTGTAAGATTTTTCAGTCTCTACTGTTAAAGTTAAATCTTTCCTGAATGCCTTCTTTTTCATTCTTTCTATGGTTAGAACCAGGATAATAATTTCATCAATGTCTGAGTCAATCAACAAGTTCTTGCTGTTTGATTATGCCTCATATAATATCTTAGGACTTCAATTAAAATTCTTCTATATCCTTTTCTCATATGATATTCTAGCAGAGCATATTTATCTTTTGTTGACCTTTTTGAATACTTCTCTGTGGGCAAATATGCCAATTCTGATTTTAAAAACACAGTGATTCTTCAGTAATTTAGATTTGTTACAAATTATGCTATTGAAATAAAAAGGCTTACAAGTCCTATCATTTAGGGACTATAAGTTACAAAAATTATCAAAACTAAATACAGGTCACAGAACTAAAATTAAATCCCTGTTACTTAAAATTATTTTTAGAAACATTTTTTTCCTAAGAATATGTAGACTCAATCTCCATGCAACTTTTAATATCCATTTATTAATTAATTAATTAATTTATTTATTTATTTATTTATTTTTGCGGTACGCGGGCCTCTCCCTGTTGTGGCCTCTCCCGTTGCGGAGCACAGGCTCCAGACGTGCAGGCTCAGCGGCCATGGCTCATGGGCCCAGCCGCACCGCGGCATGCAGGATTTTCCCAGACCGGGGCACAAACCCGTGTCCCTTGCATCAGCAGGTGGACTCTCAACCACTGTGCCACCAGGGAAGCCCAATATCCATTAATTTAAAAGAGGAATGTTTCACATGAAGTGAGATTTTAAATTATCTAGTGTGAAAACACCAATACAAATACAGATTGTAAGAGTCCTACTTACCAAGTAAATCTAAGACCAGTACAAATCTGACCATAGGACTGATCCTGCTTTGACTCCATGAATAGGAATTGGATATGGAACAAACTGAACAACCTTGATATATATTTATGTATTTTAATAATCTTACCAATACGGTACTAAATACGAGAAGCCTTATAACACATTTATTTTATTTTATTTTTAACATCTTTATTGCAGTATAATTACTTTACAATGCTGTGTTAGTTTTTGCTTTAGAACAAAGTGAATCAGCTATACATATACATATATCCCCATATCTCCTCCCTCTTGTGTCTCCCTCCCTCCCACCCTCCCTATCCCACCCCTCCAGGTGGTCACAAAGCACCAAGCTGATCTCCCTGTGCTATGTGGCTGCTTCCACCTAGCTATCTATTTTACATTTGGTAATGTATATATGTCCATGTCACTCTTTCACTTTGTCCCAGCTTACCCTTCCCACTCCCCGTGTCCACAAGTCCATTCTCTACGTCTGCGTCTTTATTCCTGTCCTGTCCCTAGGTTCTTCAGAACCGTTTTTTTTTTTTTTAATTCCAAATATATGTGTTAGTATACGGTATTTGTTTTTCTCTTTCTGACTTACTTCACTCTGCACCTAGACAGACTCTAGGTCCAACCACCTCACTAAAAATAACTCAATTTCGTTTCTTTTTATGTCTAAGTAATATTCCATGGTGTATTTGTGCCACATCTTTATCCATTCATCTGTTGATGGACACCTAGGTTGCTTCCATGTCCTGGTTATTGTAAATAGAGCTGCAATGAACATTGTGGTACATGACTCTTTTTGAATTATGATTTTGTCAGGGTATATGCCCAGTAGTGGGATTGCTGGGTCATATGCTAGTTCTATTTTTAGTTTTTAAGGAACCCCCATACTGTTCTCCATAGTGGCTGTATCAATTTACGTTCCCACCAACAGTGCAGGAGGGTTCCCTTCTCTCCACATGCTCTCCAGCATTTAAAAATATGGAACGCTTCACGAATTTGCATGTCATCTTTGCACAGGGGTCAGGCTAATCTTCTCTGTATCATTCCAATTTTAGTATATGTGCTGCTGAAGCAAGCACTGATTTTAAATAGAATGAAGTAAAGCTTATTTCTGCCTCCTTTTATTTATACCTAGGTAACTTGATGAGTGTTTTGGATGAATTGGATGCATGACCTATGGAAATGAAGAAAGAAAACCTCTTTTATTTTATAAGGTATTTTAAGAACCCTTATTGGTAGAGCAGTGATTGGGATTATAGCTATCTATTTTTAGGGTCTAGGAGTGGGGAAATTTATTCCTCCCCTGTCTCTACGTTTCCATAAAGCTTAGCAGATGTCCCTGGGATAAGGAGTTAATTATTGGAGTTAAACATGCTTTCTTCAACTTTTAGAGTGTCAGTGAAAGAAAGATCCCTTTGAATAATGTCACTGTACTTTTTGTAAATTCAGAGGTAAAGATAGAATCAATTATGTTTTACAAGAACCTTTTTATGTGGTTTCACATGATAAATGCCTCACTGAATTTATGTAGTGAATGCATAATCATTTACTGCAACATAAAATCTATATAAACGATACATTTTCCTTTTTACATTGATTTCGATTTGTATCAAAACTAAAATCAGTTCCAATCTACAGAAACAACCAAACCACATGCTTTCTAACAAAAAGGATGAAGGAACCAAACATCACGGGTCCTAAATGTATGAAGCAAGCATTGACAGAAGGAAGAAATAGCTCTATAACAATAGGAGACTTCAATACTCCACTTTGTTTTTTTAAAACTTTTGAAAAAACAGCTATATTAAGGTATTATTGACAAATAAAAATTGAGTGTATGTAAGGAGTAAAAGGCGATATTTTAAAATATGTATACATTGTGAAAAGGTTGCCACAATTAAGCTAATTGACATATCCATCACCTCATATGTTTACTATATATAATTTTTTGTTTGTGGTAAGAACTTTTGAGATCTATTCTCTTAGCAAATTTCAAGTGTTCAATGTTATTATAAACTACAGTCACCATAATGTATATTAGATCTCCAGAACTTATTCATCTTATAACTGAAAGTTTGCACCCCTTGATCAATAACTTCCCTTTTTCCCCACCCCTCAACGTTTGGTAACCATCATTCTATTATCTGTTACTATGAGTTTGACTTTTTTTTTTTTATTCCACTTATAAATGAGATTCATGAGATATTTGTATTTCTGTTTCTGGCTTATCACTTAGCATACTGTCCACCAGCTTCTTCCATGTTTTCACAAATGGCAGAATTTCCTTCTTTATAAAGGCTGAGAAATATTCCAGTTTGTGTGTGTGTGTGTGTGTGTGTGTGTGTGTGTGTGTATGTATCATATTTTCTTCAGCCATTCATCTGTCAATGGGCACTTAGACTGTTTCCATATCTTGACTACTGTGAACAATACTGCAATGAGTGCAAGTAGTGCAGATATCTAATTGAGACATAGATTTTATTTCCTTGGAATATACAACCAGAAGTGGAAATTACTGGACCATATTATATTTCCAGTTTTAATTTTTTAAGGAGTCTCCTATTGTTTTCCATAATGCCTGTACAATTTACATTCCCACCAACAGTGTACAATGGTTATCTTTTCTCCACATTATTTCCAACAATAATTATCTTTTGGCATTTTATAATAGCTAACCTAACAGATGTGAAGTGACAAACTCATTGTGGTTTTGATTTGCATTTCCTGATTGATTAGTGATTTTGACCATCTTTTCATGCACATGCTGGCCATTTGTATGTCTTCTTTGGAAAAATGTTGATTCGGTTCTTCTCTCCAATTTTTAACTGAATTTTATGCGTTTTGTTTTGTTTTGGGATTCTGTTGCTAATGAGTGGTGTGAGTTATTGTCAAATTTTAATATTCATCCCTTACCAGATATATGATTTGCAAATATTTACTTCTATCCATAGTTGTTTTTTTCATTTTTTTTTATTGTTTTCTTTGCTATCCAGAACTTTTTTGGATTGGTGTAGTCATACTGGTTTATTTTATCTTTTATTACCTGTGTTTTGCTGTCAAATCAAGGAAAAAAAATAACATTGCAAAGATCAATGTCAAAGAGTTTTTCCTGTTTCCTTCTACGAGTTTCATGGTGTCATGTATTATTTTTAAGTCTTTAATCCATTTTTGAGTTGATTATTGTGCATGGTGTAAGATAAAGGTCCAGATTCACTCTTTTGCATGTGGATATCCAGTTTTTGCAATGCAACTTATTAAAGAACCTACCCTTTCTTCCTTGTGAATTATTGACACCCTTTTTGAAAATTAATTGACCATATATATGTGGGATTCTTTCTGGGATCCTTATTCCATTCCATCAATCTATGTGTTTGTTTTTATGCCAGTACCATAATGTTTGGATTACTCTAGCTTTGTGATACAATTTGAAACCATGAAGTGTGATGCTTCCAGCTTTGCTCTTTCCCAAAATTGCTTTAGCTATCTGAGGTCTTCTGTGGTTCCATATGAATTTTAAGATTTTTTTTTTTATTTCTGTGAAAAATGTCATTGAAATTTGACAGGGACTGTATTGACTCTGTAGATCACTTTTGGTAAAGTTGATATTTTAAAAATAATAATTCACCCAACCTATGAACATGGTATATCTTTCCATTTATTTGTGTCTCCTTCAATTTCTTTCATCAATATTTTATAGTTTTCAGTTTACAGATCTTTTATCTCCTTTTTCAAGCTTGTTCTTGTTTTATTCTTTTTTTAAACATTTTTATAGGAGTATAATTGGCTTACAATGGTGTGTTAGTTTCTGCTTTACAACAAAGTGAATCAGCCATACACACACATATATCCCCATATCTCCTCCCTCTCGCGTCTGCTTCCCTCTCACCCTCCCTATCTCATGCCTCCAGCTGGTCACAAAGCACAGAGCTGATCTCCCTGTGCTATGCGACTGCTTCCCGCTAGCTATCTATTTTACATTTGGTAGTGTATATATGTCCATATATACACTATCACTCTCTCACTTTGTCCCAGCTTACACTTCCCCCTCTCTGTGTCTTCAAGTCCATTCTCTAGTAGATTTGTGTCTTTATTCCCATCTTGCCCTGAGGTTGCTCATGACCATTTTTTTTTTTTTAGATTCCATATATATGTGTTAGCATATGGTATTTGTTTTTCTCTTTCTGGCTTACTTCACTCTGTATGACAGACTCTAGGTCCACCCACCTCACTAAAATACACTGTTGGTAGGAATGTAAATTGATACAGTCACTATGGAGAACAGTATGGAGGTTCCTTAAAAAAAAACTAAAAATAGAACTACCATACGACACAGCAATCCCACTACTGAGCATATGCCCTGAGAAAACCATAATTCAAAAAGAATCATGTACCACAATGTTCCTTGCAGCTCTATCTACAATAGCCAGTACATGGAAGCAACCTAAGTGTCCATCAACAGATGAATGGATAAAGAAGATGTGGTACATATATACAATGGAATATTACTCAGCCATAAAAAGAATTGAGTTATTTGTTTTATTCTTTTTGGTGGCATTGTAAATGGGATTGTTTTCTTAATTACTTTTTCAGATAGTTTATTGCTAGTTTATAGAAATTGAAATGATATTGTAAATTGATTTTGTATCTTGTAACTTTATTGAATTCATTTACTAGTTTTAACAGTTTTTGATGGAAGGTTTTCTATATGTAAATTTATGTCATTTGGAAATAAAGACAATTTTGCTTCTTCTTTTCCAATTTGGATACCTTTCATGCATTTTTCTTGACTAGATGATTTTTAGGGCTACCAGTACTATGTTGAATAGAAGTAGTGGGTACGCTTGTTTTGTTTCTTAGAGGAAAAGATTTCAGTTTCTCTCTGTTGAGTATGATGTTAGCTGTGGGTTTGATATAGACTGCATTTATTATGCTGAAGTACATTTTTTCTTTACCCACTGTTGACAGGTTTTAGCATGAATGAATGCTGAATTTTTTCAAAAAATCTTTTTTGGATCTATTGAGATGATCATATAACTTTTATACTCTATTTTGTTAACATGGTGTATCACATTTATTGATTTTGCATACTGAACAATTCGTGCATCTCAAGGATGTATCTACTTGATCATGACATATGGTCCTTTTAATGTGCTATTGAATTTGGTTTTCTAATATTTTGTTGAGGAATTTTGCATCTATGTTTATAAGGGATATTGACTTGTAAATTTCTTTTCATGTAGTGTTATTGTCTGGCTTTGGTATCAGAGAAATGCTGCCCTCATAAAATGATTTTGTCAGAGTTTGACAAGAGTTGATGTTAGATCTTCTTTAAATATTTTGGTAGTCTCTTAGGATTCTTTGTAGTCCTGTGAGATCAGTTATAATGCCTTCTCTTTTATTTCTGATTTTATTTATTTGAGTCCTCTCTTTTTTTCTTAATATAGTCAAAGATTTGTCAATTGGGTTTATCTTTTTTAAAAAAAAAGCCATATTTATTCCTTTGACATTTTCTATTAATGTCCTAGTCTATATTTCATTTTATTTCTGCTCTAATCTTTACTATTTCCTTTCCTCTACTAATATTGAGCCTAATTTGTTTTTCTTCTTAAAGTTTGTTGGGGATTATAGTTGGATTGTTTAGTTTAAATATTTATTATTTTCTTAATGTAGGCATTTATAAGTGTAATTTTCCTTCTTAGAACTGTATCTCATAAGTTTTCCTCTCTTGTGCTTACATTTTTTTGCCTCAAGAATTTTTCTTTGTTTGAATTTGTGCTAACCCTTTTAAAGTATAATTTACAATGTTCTGTTAGTTTCAGGTGTACAGCAAAGTAGTGATTCATATATATATATATATATATATATATATATATATGGTATTATTTTCCATTATAGGTTATTACAAGATAGTAAATATAGCTCCCTGTGCTATACAGTAGGTGTTTTTCCCACCTATTTTATATGTAATAGTGTGCATATGTTAATTCCAAACTCCCAATTTATCTCTCCCTTGCCACTATCCCCTTTGGTAACCATGAGTTTGTTTTCTATGACTCTGAGTCTTTTTCTGTTCTGTAAATAACTTCATTTGCATCATTTTTTTTAGATTCCACATATAAGTGATATCATATGATATTTGTGTGATTTACTCCACTTAATATGATAATCTCTAGGTCCATCCATGTTGCTGCAAATAGCATTATTTCATTCTCTTTTATGACTGAGTAATAATCCATTGTAAATATATATACCACATCTTCTTTATCAATTCATCTGTTAATGGACATTTAAGTTGCTTCCATGGCTATTGTAAACAGTGCTACTATGAAAACTGGGGTGCATGTATTTTTTTGAATTAGAGTTTTCTCCCGATATATGCCCAGGAGTGGGGCTGCAGGATTGTATAGTAACTCTATTCTTAGTTTTTTAATAAACTTCCATATTGTCCTCCATAGTGGCTGCACCAACTTAGCAACAGTGTAGGAGGGATCCTTATTCTCCACACCCTCCCCACACCCTTCCCAGCATTTATAATTTGTAGACATTTTAATGATGGCCATTCTGACTGGTGTGAAGTGATATCTCATGGTAGTTTTGATTTGCAGTTCTCTAATAATTAGCAATATTGAGCATCTTTTTAAGTGCCTGTTGACCATTTGTATGTCTTCTTTGGAGAAATGTTTATTTAGATCTTCTGGTCTTTTTTTTTTTTTTTAGTACATGGGCTTCTCACTGTTGTGGCCTCTCCTGTTGTGGAGCACAGGCTCCGGACATGCAGGCTCAGTGGCCATGGCTCATGGGCCCAGCCGCTCCATGGCATGTTGGATCTTCCCATACCAGGGCACGAACCCGTGTCCCCTGCATCGGCAGGTGGACTCTCAACCACTGCGCCACAAGGGAAGCCCAAGATCTTCTGGCCATTTTTTGATTGGGTCATTTGATTTGTTTGATATTAAGCCATATGAGCAGTTTGTATATTTTAGAAATTAATCCCTTGCCAGTAACATAATTTGGAAATATTTTCTCCCAGTCAGTAGTTTGTCTTTTCATTTTGTTTATGGTTTCCTCTGCTGTGCAAAAGCTTTTAAATATAATTATGCCTCATTTGTTTATTTTAGTTTTTATTTCCATTACTCTAGGAGACAGATTCAAAAAAAATATTTATGCAGTTTATGTCAAAGACTGTTCTGCTTATATTTTCCTCTAGGAGTTTTATAGTATCTGGTCTCACTTTGAGGTCTTTAATCCATTTGACTTTATTTTTGTATATGGTGTTGGGGAATGTTCTAATTTCATTCTTTCACATGTAGCAGTCCAGTATTCCCAGCACCATTTACTGAAGAGACTGTGTTTTCTCCACTGTATATTCTTGCCTCCTTTGTCATAGATTAATTTATCATAAATGTGTGGGTTTATTTCTGGGATTTCTATCTTGTTCTGTTGAACTATATGTCTGTTATTGTGCAGCTGCCATAATATTTTGATTAATGTAGCTTTGAATTATAGTCTGAAGTCAGGGAGCCTGATTCCTCCAGCTCTGTTCTTCTTCAAGATTATTTCGGCTATTCAGGGTCTTTTGTGTTTCCATACAAATTTTAAAATTTTTTGTTCTAGTTTTGTGAAAAATGCCATTGGTAATTTGATAGGGATTGCATTAAATCTGTAGATTGTCTTGGGTAGTATGTTTGTTTTATTAATATTGATTCTTCCAATACAAGAACATGGTATATCTTTAAATCTGTTCATGTCTTCAATTTCTTTCACCAGCATCTTATAATTTTCAGAGTACATGACTTTTGCCTCCTTAGGTAGGTTTATTCCTAAGTATTTCATTCTTTTTGATGTGATGGTAAATGGAATTGTTTTCTTAATTTCTCTTTCTGATATTTCATTGGTAGTGTATAGAAATGTAACAGATTTCTGTATATTAATTTTGTATCCTGCAACTTTAACAAACTCATTGATGAGTTCTAGTAGTTTCCTGGTAGCATCTTTAGGATTTCCTATCTGTAGCATCATGCCATCTGCAGTTTTACTTCTTCTTTTAAAATTTGGATTCCTTTTATTTCATTTTCTTCTCTGATTGTTATGGCTGAGACTTCCAAAACTATGTTGAATAAAATTGGTGAGAGTGGGTGGTCCTTGTCTTGCTCTTGATCTTAGAGGAAATGATTTCAGCTTTTCACCATTGAGTATGATGTTAGCTGTTCTTTTAATATGTTGAGGTATGTTCCCTCTATGCCCACTTTCTGAAGAGTTTTTATCATAAATATTGGAACAGAAATAAATGAGGTAGAGATGAAGAAAATAAACAAAAAAAATCAATGAAACTAAAAGCTGGTTCTTTGAAGAGTTAAATTAATAAACCTTTAGCCAGATTCATCAAGAAAAAAAGGGTGAGGGCCCAAGTCAGTAAAATTATAAATAAAAAAGGAGAAGTTACAATTAACACCACAGACAAAGTGCCATAAGAAGCTACTATGAGCAATCATATGGCAGTAAAATGGACAACATGGAAGAAATGGATGAATTCTTAGAAAGTTACAATCTCCCAAGACTGAACCAGGAATAAATAGAAAATTTGAATAGACCAATAACCAGTACTGAAATTTGATCAGTAATTTAAAAATTGTCAACAAACAAAAGTCCAAGACCAGATGGCTTCTCAGGTGATTTCTGTCAATCATTTAGAGAAGAGTAAAGACCTATCCTTCTGAAAATATTACCAAAAATTGCCAAGGAAGAAACACTGCCAAACTTTTTCTATGAGTCTACTATCACCCTGATACCAAAACCAGATAAATATATCACAATAAAGAAAATTATAGGCCAATATCACTGATGAACATAGTTGCAAAAACCCTCAACAATACTAGCAAATAGAATCCAACAATACATGAAAAGGATCATACACTACAGTCAAATAAGATTTATTCCAGGGATTTCCCAATATCCACACATCAATCAATGTCATACACCACATTAACAAATTGAGAAATAACCATATGATCATCTCAGTAGACGCAGAAAAAGCTTTTGGCAAAATTCAACATCCATTTATGATAAAAACTCTTCAAGATGTTTTTTTGAATTCTCTTTTTGTTTCTTCTTTCACCTATTGTTTGTTCAGAAGCATGTTCTTTGAGCTCCATGTATTTATGAATCTTCTATTTTTCTCCTATTATTAATTTCTAGTTACATACCATTGTAGACGGAATAGATGCTTGAGATAATTTCAATCTTCTTAAATTTCCTAAGACTTTTTTGTGAACTGTCATATGATCTTTCTGGAGAATATTCTATGTTCACTGAAAAAAATGTGTTTGCTTATGCTACTGGGTGGAATCATCTGTATATGTCTATTAGGTTCATTAGGTCTATGGAATAGTTCAAGTCCAATGTTTTCTTTTCCATTTTATTCTGGATGATCTATCAATTGTTGAAAGTGGGGTATTGTAGTCCCATATATTATTGTATTGCTCTCTATTTCTCCCTTCAGATAAGTTAATACTGCTTTATATATTTAGGTGCTCTGATTTGGGGTTCATGTATATTTACAATTATCATTTATTCTTGATAAATTGACCATTTTATTATCATGTAATAACATTCTATGTGTCCTGCTACAGCTTTGACTTAAAGTCTAGTTTGTCTGATATAAGTGTACCTACTCAGTTCCCTTTTGGTTTCCAGTTGCATGGAACATCTTTTCCTATCCCTTCACTTTCATTCTTTCTGTGTCATTAAAGCTGAAATGAGTCACTTGTAGACAGCATATAGTTGTTGTTGTTTTTTAAAATATATTCAGCCATTCTGTGCTTTGACTGGATAATTGAATTATTGATGCATTTATTGTTATAATTTTTTTATGGTTACCATAAGGCTTAAATAAAACATCTTATGATTATAACAGTTTATTTTTAGTAATAAACACTTAATTTTGGTTGCATAATGTCTGGACAGTTTTAATCCTCCCACCTGGGCTTCCCTGGTGGCGCAGTGGTTGAGAGTCCGCCTGCCAATGCAGGTGACACGGGTTCGTGCCTCGATCCGGGAAGATCCCACATGCCGCGGAGCAGCTGGGCCCGTGAGCCATGGCCGCTGAGCCTGCGTGTCCTGAGCCTGTGCTCCGCAAAGGGAGAGGCCACAAAAGTGAGAGGCCCATGTACCGCAAAAAAATAAAATAAAATAAAAAATAATCCTCCCACCCACATTTCATGTTTTTGATGTTACAATTTACATTTTCTGGTTGTATATCCATTAACAAATTATTGAAGTTATAGGTTTCTTAAGATACTTTTCTCTTTTATATTTTTACTTGAGTTATAAGTGATTTACATATTATTATAATATTGGAGTAGTCTGAATTTGAACATATATTTACATTTATGAGTGAGTTTATTTTTTATTTCATATATTTTCATGTTACTAATTAGCATCTTTTCATTTCAACTCGAACTCCCTTTAACATTTCTTGTAAGGCAGGTCTAATGGTGATGAATTTCTTCAGCTTTTGTTTGTTTGGAAATGTTTCTATTTATCCTTCAATTCTGAAAGAATGCTTTACTGGAATATATAACATATTCCTGTTGTGCAGGTTTTTTTCATTTCACACTTTGAATGTATTATTCCACTCTCTCCTAGCCTTCAAAGTTTCTGCCGAAAAATCTATGGATAGCCTTATGGAAGGTGGTAGGGAGGTTGTCCCTTGCATGTGACAACTTTCTTTTCTCTTGCTGCTTTTAAAATCATTTTTTGCTTTTGATTTTTGACAGTTTGATTATAATGTCTTGGTGAAGTTTTCTTTGGGTTGAACCTCATTGAGGACCTTTGAGTTTCATATACCTGGATATTCAAATCTCTTCACATATTCAGGAAGTTTTGAACTATTCTTTTTTAAATAAACTTTCTGCTTCCTTTCTCTCACTCTTCTCCTTCTTGGACTCCTATAATGCAATTGTAGGCTTTCGCTATTGCTTTTTATAAATTCTATAGGCATTTTTCATTCCAATTCATTCTTTTTACCTTTTTTATCCCTTGGATAATTTCAAATGACCAAGTTTTCTTATTCCTTCTTTTGATTCATCAAGTCTGATGTTGAAGCTCTTTCTGCATTTGTAATTCAATCATTGTTTTCTTCAGCTTTAATATTTCTATTTGGTTCTTTTGAATATTTTCTATCTCCATATTGAACTTGTCATTTTCTTCTTTTAATATTTTCCTGGTTTCATCAAAGTGTTTTTCTGTGTTTTCCTGGACTCACTGAGCTTCTTTAGAACCATTATTTTAAATTATTTTTCACTAATTAGAGGATCTCCATTTCTTTGAGGTTGATTACTGGAAGTTTATTGTGTTTCTTTGGTGATGTCATGTTTCTTCGAAGCTTCATGATTCCTGTAAGCTTGCATGGGTGTCTCCACATTTAAAGAAGCCATTTCCTCTTCCAGACTTATAGATTGGCTTTAGTAAGGGCAAATTCTCACTTATTTGTAGGGATAAATATTAGCATGCTGTGGCCCTGGGTCTAGTGGCACAGGTAATCAAGTGCAGTTTGTGTAGTGGCTCTGGATCTGGGAGTCATAGTTTCTTGTCGGCTTAAGTAGTTAGGGTCTACATGACTACATAATGTAGGGGATCTGCAATTGCAACAGCTGTTGAAGTCTTCAGCAGTGCTTCCAGGTACAGTGCCAGGAACCAGTACAATTTTCAGTCATAGCTGGGACCATCAGTGTGCACTTGAGTAGCTTTGAGGGCCAGTTGTAGGCACATGTGTGGCCACAGGGGCTGGTTGCAGTCACATTCATAGTGGCGAGAACCAAGGTCAGCATCAAGGGTCAGAGACAACTGCAGGTGCATATGCAGCTATTGGAAATGGAACTGGCAAGATGCATTCACACAGCTGTAGGGATGTTCACAAGACAGTGAAGGCCAGTGACCTGGGTTATGACAGCTGTGGATACATGTGCAGCTATGGAGGCTGGGGCTGGCAGTGTGAACACCATAGCTTCAGGGGTCAGCTGTGGTTGTATGTTTGGCAGTGGAGGCTGGCAATGGAATTTGCAGCTGGCTGCATGCATGAGCTCATCTGTGGGTGCTGGATCAGAGGCATGTACAGGTGTGGCCACAAGGGTTAACTTTGTGCTTGCACACTGCAGTGGAAGACAGCCTTATGTGTGCAGACCTGCAAGGGTCAGGGCTGGTGGCACGTACATGTGTAGCTATGGGGGGTGGGGTCAGTAACATGCATGAACATAGCTGCAAGGGCCTAGGCCAGCTGTAAGCATGTAAGTGATAACCATAGTGGGTCCTGGGGCTGGACAGTCTGTGGCAGTGTTAGCCAGGCTGGCTCTGGAGGGTTTGGGGGCAGTGAGGCACTTGAGAGGGTGATGTTTGTAAAGACAAAAACCTGTTGGGCCCTCAGTGGAGAAAGCTGCAGTGTGTTCATGGTGTCTGTACTGGCTGTTGTTTTCCTCAGTGGTGAATGCTGTTGGGGTCCTGTGAAGAACAGGACACTGGGGTCTGTAATGGCAAACCCTGTGGGATCCCTAGTGGTGAATGCTGTTGGGAGAATGTCCACAGTGTAAAAGGCTGCTGTGGTCTGCTGCAGAGCAGGACACTTGGGAACTATGTTTATTCTTACTGTGTGTCTGACACTGACCTTCTCTGTTCCTATCTCCAGATGTCTCAGCTCCGCAGTTATCCCTAGAGACCTGGGTGGGGTAAAACTGAAGTGGATTCCTTCATGCAGTGCCCTGAAAGGCTGAAGAAGCTGGTCACTCACCCTGATCTGCCTTTCCCTGCAAGGAGAACTGTCAGACCAGGAAATGTCCTCTTGGTGCAGAACAGTGTCAGTGTGTGTGTGTGTGTGTGTGAGGTGATGTTAGGAAAAACAAAGCTAATCTCAGTATATTTTTTCTATGGTTATTCTCAGGTTTTTTGCTCCACAGTGTGGTTGCAGTTTCTTAAGTGGGCTCCTGACATCTCCAAGAGCTATTTTCCACTGTGAAGAGATGTCTAATTATTGTTTTATTGGACGTGATGCAGGTTGGTATCTCCTTATCTGCTATCTTGCTGACATCCTGTCCCCACTTTCAATAATGAATAGAAAAACAAGACAGAAGATCAATAAAGAAATACAGAAATTGAATAACACTATAGACCAACTGAATTTCAAAGACATATAAAAAGACTCCACCTAGCAATGGCAGAATACTTATTTTATTCACTTGCACATGGAACAGGCTCTGGAATACATATATTAATTTATGAAAAAGTCTTGATAAATTGAAAAGAACTGGAATAATAGAAAGTATCTTTTTTAATCAAGGTGAAATGAATATAGAAATAAGTAGCAGAAGAAAAACTGGAATATTCACAAATACGTAAAAATAAACAACAAACTCTTAATGAGTCAAAGAGTTAAACACAAGAAAAAAAATTTTCAACTTGAGACAAATGAAAAAGAAAACACAATATACCAAAATATATGGGATGCAGCAAAAACAGTGTTGAGAGTAATGTATAGCAGTAAATACTTATATTAAAAAAAAAAAAAAAAAGCAAAATCTTGGAGGAAATCAAGATGGCAGAGTAGGATTACTCTGAACTCACCTCCCCCCACAAACACATCAAAACTACATATACATGTGGAACAATTCTGACTGGAAACAAACGGGAGACTGGCAGAAGGACTCATCTACAACCAAGAACAAGAAAAAAAAAAAGTAATGAAACAGAGGTAAATAATTTACCAGAAAAAGAGTTCAAAACATTAGTAATAAAAATGCTAACTGAATTAGGGAAGAATAGATGAACACAGTAAGAATTTTCACAAGGAACTAGAATATATGAAAAAGAGCTAGTCAGAGCTGAAGAATAAAATAACTGAAATGAAAAACACACTAGAAGGAAATAAGAGCAGAATAGGGGATACAGAAGAAGGCTTAAGTGATCTGGAAGATAAAATAATGGCAATCACCCAATCAGAACAACAAAAAAATAAATTAAAAAAATTAAGTGAGGACAGTTTAAGGGACACCTGAGAAAACATCAGGTGTACTAACATGCACAATTAGGGTTCCCAAAAGGAGAAGAGTGAGAGAAACGGGTCGAAAATGTATTTGAGGAAATCATGGCTGAAAACTACCCAAACCTGAAGAAGAAACAGATATACAGATATCTGCT
>NW_006781519.1:4717817-4742082 GCF_000442215.2 Lipotes vexillifer | reverse complement strand
AAAGAAAAAAAAAAAAAAAAAAAAACAGGAGTTGTATACAACAGAATCCCCATAAGGTTACCAGCGGTTTTATTAGCAGAAACATTACAGGAGAGAAGGGAATGGCATGATACATTTAAAGTGCTGAAAGGGAAAATCTAAGAATCTAGGATATTCTACCCAGCAAAGTTATCATTCAGAATTAAAGGAGAGATCAAGAATTTGTCAGATAAGCAAAAACCACAAGAGCTTATCAAACCTAAACTGACTATAAAATAATTATTAAATGGTCTTTTCTAAGTGGAAAAGAAGAGGCTGCAGCAAGAAGTAAGAATTTATATGAAGGGAAAGATCTTACTAGTAAAGGCAAATATATAGTAAAGGCTGTGGTCAATCACTTAAATAAACCAGTATGAAGATTAAAAGCCAAAACTGTAGTATCAACTATAACTACAAAAAGAGTTAAAGGGATATACATTAAGATGTAAAGTATGGTATCAAAAACACAAAATGTGGGGTGTGTGTAAAATTTTAGATCTTTTAGATCTTGAACTTAAATGACTATCTGTTTAAAATAAGTAGACATAGTTATAGGTTAACATACATTAACCCCATGGAAAGCACAAAACAAAAACCAACAATAGATACACAAAAACTAGAGAGAAAGGAACACAAACATACCACTAAAGAAAATCATCAAATCATAAGGGAAGAAAATAATGAAGAAGCAAAGAACAGAGAAGAACTACACAAACAACCAGAACACAAGTAACAAAATGGAAATACGTTCATATCTATCAATAATCATTTTAAATGTCAATGGTCTAAATGGCACACTCAAAAGAAATAGGGTGGTGATCGAATAATAAAAAAGAGAAGACTTTTTTATATGCTGCTTACAAGAGACTCACTTCAGAGTTGAAATCACACATAGACTGAAACTGAGGGGATGGAAAAACATATTTTATGCAAATGAAATATCAGCTATACTCATATCATAAAACGTAGACTTTAAAACAAAGTCCATAATAAAGTTCAAAAAAGGACATTATATTTTGATAAAGAGATCAATACAAGAAGAATATATAACATTCATTAGCATGTGTACATCTAATATAGGAGCACCTAAATATATAAAGCAAAAGTTGACAGACATAAAAGGAGAAAGCGACAATAATACAATAATAATAGGGAATTTAAAACCCTACTTACATCAATGGACAGATGATCCAGACAGAAAATCAATAGGTAAACAATCATATTAAATGTTACATTAGACCATTGGCACTTAATAGATATCTACAGGACATTCCATCCAAAAACAGCAGAATACACATTCTTGTCAGGTGAACATAGAACATTCTCCAGGATAGATCACAAGCTAGGTCAGAAAGAAAACAATTCTCAATAAAGTTAAGAGGATAGAAGTTATATCAAGCACTTTTTCTGACCACAGTGGTAAAATAGAAAATGAATTTCAGGAAGACAAATGGGAAAAACACAAATGCATGGAGACTAAACACATGTTATTAAAACACCAATGGGTGAAAGAAGAAATGAAAGAGGAAATCAGAAAATAACTCCAGAAAAATGGAAATAAAAACAAAACGTCCAAAATATATGAGACACAGCAGAAGTAGTTTTAAGAGGGAAGATTATAGCAATACAGGCCTACCTCAAGAAACAAGAAAAATCTCAAATGAACAACTTAACCTACCATCTAAATGAAAAAAGAAAGAAGAACAAAGCCCAAAGTCAGCAGAAGGAATAAAATGATAAAGACCTGAGAGGAAATAAATACAAAAAAAAAAAAAAAATCAATGAAACAAAGAGCTAAAGTCCAGGGACAGGTGGCTTCAGAGGGGAATTCTACAAAACATATAAAGAAAATAAGAGCTAATACCTATCTTTCTCAAACTATTAAAAAAATTGAAGAGGACATGACACTCCCAGATTCCTTTTATCAGGCCAGCATTACCTTAATACCAAAACCAGAAAAAGAATATAATTACAGGCCAATGATGAATACAGGTGCAAAAATCTCCAACAAAGTATTAGCAAACTGATTTTAACACTTTATAAAAACAATCATACAGCATGATCAAGTGGAATATATTCCAGGATGCAATGATGATTCAGTATCTGCATATCAATAATGTGACACACCATATTAACAAAAGAAAGGATAAAAATCACATGGTTATCTCAATAGATGCAGTAAGAAAATCTAAAAAAAAATTAATATCCATTCATGACAAAAACTCTCATTAAATTTAGTATTAGAGGGAACATATCTCAACATATTAAAGGCTAATTATGGCAACTCCACAACTAATTTCATACTTAATCGTGAAAAACTGAAAATTTATCCTCTAAAATCAGCAGCAAGACAAGGATTCTCACTCTTGCCTCTTCTATGTAACATGGTACTGGAAGTCATAGGCATAGCAATCAGACAAGAAAGAGATATACAGACATCCTAATTGGAAAGGAAGAAGTAAAATTTTCACTATTTTCACATGACATGATATGTTATATAGAAAACCCTAAAGTCTTCCTTGAAAAAAATATTAGAACTAATAAATTAATTTAGTAAGTTTGCAGGATACAAGATTAGTATACAGAAATCTGTTACTTTCTTATACACTAATAATGAACTATCAGAAAGATAATTAAAGTAAACAATCCCATTTGAAATTTCATCAAAATGAATAAAGCACCTAGGAATAACTTTAATCAAGGAGATGAAAGACCTATACTCTGAAAACAATAAAACATTGATAAGGAAAATTGAAGATGATACAAAGAACTGAAAAGAAATCTTGTGTGTATGGATTGCAAGAATTAATATTCTTAAAATGGCCATACTACCCAAAACAATCTACAGATGTAATATAATTCCAATCTATACCCATGACATTTTCACAGAACTAGAACAAATAATCCTAAAATTTATGTGGAGCCCTAAAAGACTTCAAGTTACCAAGGCAATCTTGAGAAAAAAGAACAAAGCTGGAGGTATCATGCTCCCTGACTTTAGACTATACTACAAATCTACAGTAATCAAAACAGCATGGTCCTGGTACAAAAAGAAACAGATCAATGGAACAGAATAATGAGCTCATAAATAAACCCCTGCACCTATTGTCAATTAATCTACAACAAATAAGGCAAGAATATACAATGTGGAAAAGGCAGTCTCTTTAATGAATGGTTCTAGGAAAACAGGACAGCTACATGAAAAAGAATAAAATAAGAACATTACCTCACATGTTCAAAGTAAATTCAAAATTGACTAAAGACCTAAATGTAAGAACAGAAACCATAAAACTCCTAGAAGAAAACATAGGTAAAAACTCTGACATAAACTGTAGCAATATTTTGGGGGCTATCTCTCCTAAGACAAAGGAAATAAAAGATAAAATAAACACATGTGACCTAAGTAAACGTAAAAGCTTTTGGTTTTGAATGGAAAACATCAAGAAAATAAAAAGACAACCTACTAAATGGGAGAAAATATTTGCAAATGGTATGACCAGTAAGTGGTTAATATCCAAAATATATAACAATCTCATACAACTCAATAACAAAAATAAAAATTAGCCAGAAAACCTGAATAGACATTTATCCAAGGAATACATACAGGTGGCCAACAAGCACATAAAAAATGCTTAACATCACTAATCATCAGAGAAATGCAGATCAAAACCCCAGTGAGATATCACTCCCTACATTTCAGGATGACTATCATCAAAAAGACCACAAGTAACACATGTTGGCAAGGATGTGGAGAAAAAGGAACACTAGTACACTCTTGGTGGAAATGTAAAGTGGTATAGCTACTATGGAAAACAGTATGAAGGTTCCTACAAAAACTAAAGATAGAACTACCATATGATCCAGCAGTTTCACTACTGGGTATATATTTGAAGAAAAGGAAAACATTAATTCAAAAATATACATGTACCCCAATGTTCCTACTGGCATTGTTTACAATTGCCAAGGTATGGAAGCATCCAAAATGTCCAGCAACAGATGAATGGATGAAGAAGATGTGTATATGCAATGGAACTTTACTCAGCCATAAAAAAATAATGAAATTTTTTCCATTTTCAACAACATGGATGGACCTGGGGGTTATTTGCTCTGTGAAATAAGTCAGACAGAGCAAATACTGTATGTTGTCACTTATAAGTGGAATCTAATAAATGAAACAAAGGAATGAGTATAACCAAACAAAAACAGACTTACAAACATAAAGAAAAAACTAGTGGTTACCGGTGTGGAGAAGGAAGGGGGAAGGGACAAAATAGGGGTATGGGAGTAAGCGGTACAAACTTCTATGTATAACATAAATAAGCTACAAGGATACTTTGTAAACACAGGGAATATAGCCAATATTTTATAGTAACTTTAAATGGAGTACAATTTATACAAATGTTGGATTACTATGTTGTACATACAAAGCTAATATAATATTGTAGATCATCTATGCTTCAATAAAAAAATGAAATAAAAGTCAAATCAACAGCCTAAATTTACAGATTAGGTAGCAAAAGAAGATCAAACTAAACCATAAGATAGCAGAAAGACATAAATAATATAGATTGCAGCATAGATAAACAAAATAGAGAATAGTAAAACAATAGAAAAAATCTTGCCATCTAGAGAGTGTATTCTTCAAAAAGATTAACAAAATTGATAAACCATTATCTAGATTGATCTAGAACAGATGAGAGAAGATTCAAATTATTAAAATCATAAATGAAAGAAATGACATTACAACTCATTTCACAGAAACAAAAAATATTACAAGAAAGTACTATGAACAACTGAACACCAACAAATTGATTATTGTAAATGAAATGGGTAAATTCCTAAAAATTGCTCACTGCCAAGACTGGATCATGGAGAAATAGAAAATTTGAACAGATCAATAGCTAGTAAGAAGATTGAATCAGTGATCAAAAACAACCCAACAAAGGGAGCTCAGGGCCAAATGGCTCTGCCAGTGAATTCTACCAATCATTTAATGAATTAACCACAATCCTCCTGAAACTACTCCTATAACTTGAAGAAAAGATAATAATTCCAAAGTCATTCAATAAAGCTATCATTACCCTGATAGCAAGCCAGACAAGGAAACTATGAGAACAGAAATCTATAGGCTAATATCCAAAATGAATATTGGTGAAAAAATCCTCAACAAATTACTAGCAAATATAACTTATTAGCATATTAAAAGGACTATACACCATGATCCAGTAGGATTTATTCCTGGAATGCATGCATAATTCAATATATGAAAATTAATCTGTGTAATACACCACACCAACAGAATGAATAGAAAAAAAAAGAAACAGAGTTATCTCAATTGATGCAGAAAAGCATTTGACAAAATACAACAGCATTTCATGATAAAAAACACCCAACAAATTAGTAATATTATGAAACTACCTCAACATAGTATAGGCTGTATACAGAAACCTGGCAGCTTACAACATATGCAATGCGGAAAGACTGAAGCTTTTCCTCTAAGATTAGGAGAAAGATAAGAACACCCACTTTCACCACTTCTATTCAATATAGTGCTAGAAGTCCTAGCCAGAACAATTAGGTAAAAAAGAGAAATAAAAACATCTAATTGGAAAGGGAAAAGTAAAATTATCTCTGTTTGCAGAAGCCATCTAATATGTAGAAAACTCTACATATTTCTATATTTTATAAATAGAAAACACTAAAGATTCCATAACAAACCTGTTAGAACTAATAAATGAATTTTAAAAAATTGCATTATGCAAAATCAATACCTAAAAATCAGTAGGTTTTCTATATACTAACAATGAATAATACATAAATAAATTAATAAAACAATTCTATTTAAAACAAAATCAAAAGAACAAATGCTTAGGAATAAGCTTAACTAAGAAGGTGAAAGATTTGCACACTAAAAATTATACAACATTGGTGAAAGAAATTGAAGAAGACACAAATAAATGTAGACATCCCATTTTGATGAATTGGAAGAATTAATATTGTTAACATGTCAATACTATCCAAAGCAATCTACTGATTCACTGCAACCCCTATCAAAATACCCATGGTGGATTTGCAGGAATAGAAAAATCCACCTTAAATATGGAATCTCAAGGGACCCCAAATAGCGAAAAATATTGAAAATGAGAAAAAGTTGAGGTTCTCACATTTCCTGATTTCAAAACTTATTACAAAGATACTGTAGTCAAAACTATGTGGTACTTGCATAAAGACAGACATACAGAGCAATTTAATAGAATACAGAGCCCAGAAATAAACTTTCACCTATATTACCAAATGATATTTAACAAAGGTGACAATGCCATTCAATAGGGAAAGGACAATATTTTCATCAAATGGTGCTGGAAAATTTGGATATCCATATGCAAAAGAATAAAGTTAGACCCTTAACTTACACCATATACAAAAATTAAGTCAAAATGGATAAAAAGACCTAAATATACGAGCTAAAACTATAAATCTCTTATGAGAAAACATAAGGAGAAAACTTCAGGGCATTGAATTTGGCAATGCTTTCTTGGGTATGACACCAAAGCCCAGAAAACAAACAAGCATAAATTGAAATACATCAAAATTAGTAACTTCTGGGTGTCAAATGATAAAATCAACAAAATTAAAAATTAGCACCCAGAGTGGAAGAAAATATTTGCAAATCATACATTTCATAAGGGCTTAATATCCAGAATATCTAAAGAATTTCTACAGCCAAAGAACAGAAAAGTCAACCCAGTTTAAAAATGGGCAAAGGACCTTGAATAGACATTTCTCCAAAGATATATACAAATGACAAGTAACTACATGAAAAGATGTCCCAAACCACTAATCATCAGGCAAATGTAATTCAAAACCACAATGACATATAACCTCACGACCATTAAAATTGCTACTATTGGGACTTCTCTGGTGGTCCAGTCATTAAGACCTCACCTTCCAATGCAGGGGGTGTGGGTTCCATCCCTGGCTGGGGAGCTAAGATCCCACATGCCTCGTGGCCAAAAAAAACACCATAAAACAAAAGCAATATTGTAACAAATTCAATAAAGACTTTAAAAATGGTCCACATTAAAAAAAAAATGCTATTAAAATAACCCAGACAATAACAAGTGTTGGTGATGTATAGAGAAATTGGGACCTGTTCCCTGTTGGTGAGGATGTAAAATGGTTGATCAGCTATGGAAAACAGCATGGTGGTTCCTCAAATAATTAAAAGTAGAATTACTATATGATCCAGCAGTTCCACTTCTGGGTATGTACTCAGAATAATTGAAAGCAGATTCTCAAAGACATACTCATACAACCGTGTTCACAGCACTATGATTCACAGTAGCCAAAAGGTGGAAACAACCCAAAAGTTCAACAGATAAATAAATAAAGTATGGCAAAACCTGCAGTACAATATTTTTCAGACTTGAAAAGGAAGAAAATTATGACACATGTAACAACATGGATGAAAATTGAGGACATTATGCTAACTGAAATAAGTTAGTCGCCAAAAGCCAAGTATCGATATATGATGTACCTAGATTAGTCAAATTTATAGAGACAGAAATTAGAATGGCTGTTGACAGGGACTGAAGAGAGACAGGAATAGGGTATAGTATTTATGGTTACAGAGTTTTGAATTTGCAAGATGAAAAGAATTCTGGAGATACATGGAAGTTATGATTGCTTACCAATGTGAATGTGCTTAATACCACTAAACTGTACACTTAAAACTGGTTAAGGTGGTAAATTTTACATTATGTGTATTTTACCATAATTTTCAAAGTACCTTAAGAAAAGGGCAAGAAAAGAGAAACAAATATTTTGGAGGTTTTTCCATATGCAGATACACAATTCTACAATATATAGTATTATTTCTATGTTATTGATGAAAGAAATGAGTCTCAGAGAAAAGTAGACAGCGTGCTCAAGGCCAAAGAGCTAATAAATAAAATGAATTTCAAAAATAATTGTACTTTTTTGCTCCAATTACTCTATATCACAAAGCTTCTATAAAACATCTGTCCCTTTATATTTTGGGTATATTTTTTGTTTAATATAATGGCAGTGTATTGATACATGAATTTTTCTAGAGAAGTGTAGGTTTGAATCCTACATCCAATAGTTATTTAACTATATACCTTTGGGTAATTAACTCCTTAAACCTCAGTTTCTTCATATGCAAACTGAGAATAGTAATAATTCCGTCATGTAAAGCTGTTGTGAGGGTTAAATGCAATAAACAATATTAAGTGTTAGAATAGTGATGTGACACATAATAATTCCAGCTTATAAAGATATGTCATTTAGTATATGTTCCCAAATGTTTTAATGGAACTGTAAAATTCTAGTAAACCCAACTGGTTACTTCAAGTTGATGCTAAGATAAATAAAGATGATTCAAAAAAATTCAAGCTTCCTTAACAAAGCATCAGCTCTAAATCCTATTTGGCCAATCACAGTAATAATGTGACTACATATCAAATAGAAACATTTTGTGAAATGCCAAATGATAGATTTGATTGTACCCCACACAACTTTTGTATGCCTCACAATTTATAATTAGGCCTGAAGAGTATTAGTTCCAGGTTAATAGTAGCAATTCAAATCATATTTCAATCCTGGGCTATGTGTTCTGTGTTGTTTATTAAATTGCTCATCCTAATTGAAAAAGTCAGACATTTTCTGAATATCCCTTTCTCAGTCTATAGTTAAAATAGGGTGATAAATGCATCATTATCTAAGACAATGTTAAATTTATCTTTGTTAACTCTTTTTTATTTATTTATTTTTTTATACACAGGAGTGGGATTGCTGGATTGTATGGTAGCTCTGTTTTTAGTTCTTTAAGGAACCTCTATGCTGTTCTCCATAGTAGCTCTACCAATTTACATTCCCATCAAAAATCTTGACATATATTTAGGAAGGCAAGAGTTATTAAAGTTTGCATTTCACTTCTTGATCCCTATCCTGATCACTGCTATAGTGGTAGATGCCTGAGTGTCTAAAGCATCTCATTTGAAAATTTCCTGTACCCCTCAAATGGGGAAGGGATTTTAAAGGGATTTTATTTATTTATTACATCTTTATTAGAGTATAATTGCCTCACAATGGTGTTTTGTTTCTGCTTTATAACAAAGTGAATCACTTATACATACACATATATTCCCATATCTCTTCCCTCTTGCATCTCCCTCCCTCCCACCCTCCCTATCCCATCCTTCCAGGTGGTCGCAAAGCACCGAGTTGCTCTCCCTGTGCTATGCGGCTGCTTCCCACTAGCTATCTATTTAACATTTGGTAGGGTATATATGTCCATGCTTCTCTCTCGTTTTGTCACAGCTTACCCATCCCGCTCCCCAAATCCTCAAGTCCATTCTCTAGTAGGTCCGTGTCTTTATTCCTGTCTTACCACTAGGTTCTTCATGGCATATTTTTTTTTTCTTAAATTCCATATATATGTGTTAACATATGGTATTTGTCTTTTGCTTTCTGACTTACTTCACTCTGTATGACAGACTCTAGGTCTATCCACCTCATTACAAATAGCTCAATTTCGTTTCTTTTTATGGCTGAGTAATATTCTATGGTATATATGTGCCACATCTTCTTTATCCATTCATCTGATGATGGGCACTTAGGTTGTATCCATCTCCGGGCTATTGTAAATAGAGCTGCAATGAACATCTTGGTACATGACTCTTTTTGAATTATGGTTTCCTCAGGATATATGCCCAGTAGTGGGATTGCTGGGCCACATGGTAGTTCTATTTGTAGTTTTTTAAGGAACCTCCATACTGTTCTCCATAGTGGCTGTACACAAATCACATTCCCACCAGCAGTGCAAGAGTGTTCCCTTTTCCCCACACCCTTTCCAGCATTTACTGTTTATAGATTTTTTGATGATGGCCATTCTGACTGGTGTGAGATGATATCTCATTGTAGTTTTGATTTGCATTTCTCTAATGATTAGTGATGTTGAGTGTTCTCTCATGTGTTTGTTGGCAGTCTGTATACCTTCTTTGGAGAAATGTCTATTTAGGTTTTCTGCCCATTTTTGGATTGGGTTGTTTGTTTTTTTGTTACTGAACTCCATGAGCTGCTTATAAATTTTGGAGATTAATCCTTTGTCAGTTGCTGCATTTGCAAATATTTTCTCCGATTCTGACTGTTCTCTTTTGGTGGTCTTTATGGTTTCCTTTGTTGTGCAAAGGCTTTGAATTTTCATTAGGTCTCATTTGTTTATTTTTGTTTTTATTTCCATTTCTCTAGGAGGCGGGTCAAAGAGGATCTTGCTGTGATTTGTGTCATAGTGTGTTCTGCCTGTTTTCCTCTAAGAGTTTGACAGTGTCTGGCCTCACATTTAGGTCTTTAATCCATTTTGAGCTTATTTTTGTGTATGGTGTTAGGGAGTGATCTAATCTCATACATTTACATGTACCTGTTCAGTTTTCCCAGCACCACTTATTGAAGAGGCTGTCCTTTCTCCACTGCACATTCCTGCCTCCTTTATCAGAGATAACGTGACCATATGTGTGTGGGTTTATCTCTGGGCTTTCTATTCTATTCCATTGATCTATCTTTCTGGTTTTGTGCCAGTACCATATTGTCTTATTACTGTAGCTTTGTAGTATTGTCTAAAATCAGGGAGCCTGATTCCTCCAACTCAATATTTCATTCTCAAGATTGCTTTGGCTATTTGGAGTCTTTTGTATTTCCATACAATTTGTGAAATTTTTTGTTCTAGTCCTATGAAAAATGTCAGTGGTAGTTTGATAGGGAGTGCATTGAATCTGTAGATTGCTTTGGGTAGTAGAGTCATTTTCACAATGTTGATTCTTCCAATCCAAGAACATGGTATATCTCTCCATCTCTTTGTATCATCTTTAATTTCTTCCATCAGTGTCTTTTAATTATCTTCATGCAGGTCTTTTGCCTCCTTAGGTACATTTATTCCTAGATATTTTATTCTTTTTGCTGCAGCGGTAAAAGTGAGTGTTTTCTTGATTTCACATTCAGATTTTTCATCATTAGTGTATAGGAATGCCAGAGATTTATCTGCATTAATTTTGTATCCTGCTACTTTACCAAATTCATTGATTAGCTCTAGTACTTTTCTGGTAGCATCTGTCGGATTTTCTATGTATAGTATCATGTCCTCTGCAAAGAGTCACAGCATTACTTCTTTTCAAGTTTGGATTCCTTTTATTTCCTTTCCTTCTCTGATTGCTATGACTAAAACTTCCAAAACTATGTTGAATAAGAGTGGTGAGAGTGGGTAACCTTGTCTTGTTCCTGACCTTAGTGGAAATGCTTTCAGTTTTTCAACATTGTAGATGATGTTGGCTGTGGTTTTGTCATTTATGGCCTTTATTATGTTGAAGAAAGTTCCCTCTATGCCTATGTTCTGCAGGGTTTTTATCATAATTGGGTGTTGAATTTTGTTGAAAGCTTTCTCTGCATCTATTGAGATGATCATATGGGTTTTCTACTTCAATTTTTACTATGGTGTATCACGTTGATTGATTTGCGTATATTGAAGAATCCTTGCATTCTGGGAGTAAACCCCACTTGATCATGTTATGATCCTTTTAATGTGCTGTTGGATTCTGTTTGCTAGTATTATGTTGAGGATTTTTGCATCTATATTCATCAGTGATATTGGCCTGTAGATTTCTTTCTTTGTGACATCCTTGTCTGGTTTGGTATCAAGGCAATGGTGGCCTTGTAGAATGAGTTTGGGAGTGTTCCTCCCTCTGCTATATTTTGGAGCAATTAGAGGATAGGTGTTAGCCCTTCTCTAAATGTTTGATAGAATTCGCCTGTGAAGCCATATGGTCCTGGGCTTTTGTTTGTTGGACGAATTTTAATAACAATTTTAATTTCAGTGCTTTGATTTGCCTGTTCAAATTTTCTTTTTCTTCCTGATTCAGTCTTGTGATGTTGTGCATTTCCAAGAATTTGTCCATTTCTTCCAGGTTGTTCATTTTATTGGCACAGAGTTGCCTGTAGTAATCTCTCATGATCTTTTGTATTTCTGCAGTGTCAGTTGTTACTTCTCCTTTTTCATTTATAATTCAATTGATTTGAGTCTTCTCTTTTTTTTTTTTTTTTCTTGAGGACTCTGGTTAATGGATTATCAATTTTGTTTATCTTCTCAAAGAACCAGCTTTCTGTTTTATTGATGTTTGCTATTGTTTCCTTCATTTATTTTTCATTTATTTCTGATCTGATTTTTATGATTACTTTCCTTCTGCTAACTTTTGGGGTTTTTTGTTCTTTCTCTAATCGCTTTGGGTGCAAGTTTAGGTTGTTTGTTCGAGATGTTTCCTGTTTCTTTAGATAGGATTGTATTTCTATAAACTTCCCTCTTAGAACTGCTTTTGCTGCATCCCATAGGCTTTGTGTCATCGTGTCTCCATTGTCAGTTGTGTCTAGGTATTTTTTTATTTCCTCTTTCATTTCTTCAGTGATCACTGTGTTATTAAGTATTGTATCTTTTAGCCTCCATGTGTTTGTCTTTTTTACAGATCTTTTCCAGTAATTGATATGTAGTCTCATAGTGCTGTGTTCAGAAAGCATACTTGATACAATTTCAATTTTCTCAAATTTACCAAGGCTTGATTTGTGATCCAAGATATGATCTATCCTGGATAATGTTCCATGAGCACTTGAGAAAAATGTGTATTCTGTTGTTTTTGGATGGAGTGTCCTATAAATATCAATTAAGTCCATCTTGTTTAATGTATCATTTAAAGCTTGTGTTTCCTTATTTATGTTCATTTTGGATGATCTGTCCATTGGTGAAAGTGGGGTGTTAAAATCCCCTACTATGAATGTGTTACTGTTGATTTCCCCTTTAATGGCTGTTAGTATTTGGGTTATGTATTGAGGTGCTCCTAGGTTGGGTACATAAATATTTACAATTGTTATGTCTTCTTCTTGGATTGATCGCTTGATCATTATATAGTGTCCTTTTTGTCTCTTCTAATAGTCTTTATTTTAAAGTCTATTTTTTCTCATATGAGAATTGCTACTCCAGCTTTCTTTTGGTTTTAATCTGCATGGAATATCTTTTTCCATCCCCTTACTTTCAGTCTGTATGTGTCTCTATGTCTGAAGTGGGTCTCTTGTAGATAGCATATATATGGGTCTTGTTTTTGTATCTGTTCAACCAATCTGTGTCTTTTGGTGGGAGCATTTAGTCCATTTACATTTAAGGTAATTATTGATGCGTATGTTCCTTTTCCCATTTTCTTAATTATTTTGGGTTTGTTATTGTAGGTCTTTTCCTTCTCTTTTGTTTCTTGCCTAGAGAAGTTCCTTTAGCATTTGTTGTAAAGCTGGTTTGGTGATGCTGAACTCTCCCAGCTTTTGCTTGCCTGTAAAGGTTTTAATTTCTTCATCAAATCTGAATGAGATCCTTGCTGCGTAGAGGAATGTTGGTTGCAGATTTTTCTCCTTCATCACATTAAATATGTCCTGCCAGTCCCTTCTGGCTTGCAGATTTTTTGTTGAAAGTTCACCCTTTAACCTTATGCAGATTCCTTTGTGTGTTATTTGTTGTATTTCCCTTGCTGCTTTTCATATGTTTTCCTTGTATTTAATTTTTGACAGTTTGATTAATATGTGTCTTAGCATATTTCTCCTTGGATTTATCCTGTATGGGACTCTCTGTGCTTCCTGGACTTGATTAACTATTTCCTTTCCCATATTAGCAAAGTTTTCAACTATAATCTCTTCAAATATTTTCTCAGTCCCTTTCTTTTTCTCTTCTTCTTCTGGAACCCCTATAATTCGAATGCTGGTGCGTTTAATGTTGTCCCAGAGGTCTCTGAGACTGTCGTCATTTCTTTTCATTCTTTTTTTATTTATTCTGCTCTGTGGTAGTTATTTCCACTGTTTTATCTTCCAGGCCACTTCTCCGTTCTTCTGCCTCAGTTATTCTGCTATTGATCCCATCTAGAGTCTTTTTCATTTCATTTATTGTGTTGTTCATCATTGTTTGTTTCATCTTTTGTTCTTCTAGGCCCCTGTTAAATGTCTCTTGCATTTTGTCTTTTCTATTTCCAAGACTTTGGATCATCTTTTCTATCATTATTCTGAATTCTTTTTCAGGTAGACTGCCTATTTCCTCTTCATTTATTAGGTATGGTGGGTTTTTATCTTGCTCCTTCAACTGCTGTGTGTTTTTCTGTCATGTCATTTTGCTTATCTTACTCTGTTTGTGGTCTCCATTTTTCAGGCTGCTGGTTCATATTTCCCATTGTTTTCAGTGTCTCTACCCAGTGGCTGAAGTTGGTTCAGTGGTTGCTTAGGCTTCCTGGTGGAAGGGACTAGTGTCTATGTTCTGGTGGATGAGGCTGGAGCTTGTCTTTCTGGTAGGCAGGTCCATGTCTATTGGTGTGTTTTGGGGTGTCTGTGGACTTATTATGATTTTAGGCAGCCTCTCTGTTAATGGGTGGGGTTTTGTTTTTATCTTGCTATTTGTTTGGCATAGGGTGTTCAGCACTCTAGCTTGCTGGTCGTTGAGTGAAGCTGGGTGTTTGTGTTGAGATGGAGATCTCTGGGAGATTTTTGCCATTTGATATTATGTGGACCTGGGAGGTCTCTTGTGGACCAGTGGTCTGAATTTGTCTCTCCCACCTCAGAGGCACAGCACTGACTTCTTGCTGCAGTACCAAAAGCTTTCATCCACACAGCTCAGAATAAATGGGAGAAAAGTAGAAAGAAATAATTAGTAGAAGAAGAAAGAAAGAAAGAAAGAAAGAAAGAAAGAAAGAAGATAAAGTACAATAAAATAAAAATTTTAAAATAAATAATTATTAAGAATTTTTTTTTAAAAGGAAACAAAAACAAAAACAAAAACGGATGGGCAGAGCCCTAGGACCAATGGTGGAAGCAAAGCTATACAGACAAAATCTCACACTGAAGCATACACATACACACTCACAAAAAGGGGGAAAGGGGAAAAAAATAATAAATCTTGCTCTCAAAGTCCACCTCCTCAACTTGGGATGATTCAAGGTCTATTCATGTATTCCACAGGTGCAGGGCTCCCCAAGTTGGTTGTGGAGCTTTAGTCTGCTGCTTCTGAGGCTGCTGGGAGAGATTTCCCTTTCTCTTCTTTGTTCTCTCAGCTCCCAGGGGCTCAGCTTTGCAGTTGGCCCCTCCTCTGTGTGTAGGTCCCAGGAGGGCGTCTGTTCTTCACTCAGACAGGACTGGGTTAAAGGAGCAGCTGCTTCAGGGGCTCTGGCTTACTCAGGCTGGGGGGGTAGGGAGGGGCACGGAGTGTGGCATGGGCCTGCCATGGCAGGGGCCAGCATGACGTTGCACCAGCCTGAGGCATGCCGTGCATTCTCCCGGGAAAGCTGTTCCTGGATCCCGGGACCCTGGCAGTGATGGGCTGCACAGGCCCCCCGGAACTTGGATGTGGATAGTGACCTGTGCTTGCACACAGGCTTCTTAGTGGCTGCAGAGGCAGTCTTAGCGTCTCACACACGTCTCTGTGCTCCTTGCTTTTAGCCGCGGCTCACGTCTGTCTCTGGAGCTCCTTTAAGCAGCGCTCTTAATCCCCTCTCCTCGCGCACCAGGAAACAAAGAGGGAAGAAAAAGTATCTTGCCTCTTCAGCAGGTCCAGACTTTTCCCCAGACTCCCTCGCAGTTAGCTGTGGTGCACTAACCCCCTGTAGGCTGTGTTCATGCCGCCAATCCCAGTCCTCTCCCTGCTCCCCACCCACCCCGGCGGGTGAGCAGACAAGCCTCTCAGGCTGGTGAGTGCCCACTGCACCCCTGTGGCTGCTCTTTCTCCCGCAGCTCTGAAGCTTTCCCCCTCCACAACCAGCTGTCTCCTCGCCAGCGAAGGGGCTTCCTAGTGTATGGAAACCTTTCCTCCTTCACAGCTCCCTCCCACTAGTGCAGGTCCCTTCCCTATCCTTTTGTCTCTGTTTATTCTTTTTTCTTTTGCCCTTCTCAGGTACGTGGGGAGTTTCTTGCCTTTTGGGAGGTCTGAGGTCTTCTGTCAGGGTTCAGTAGGTGTTCTGTAGGAGTTGTTCCATGTGTAGATGTATTTTTGGTGTATCTGTGGGGAGGAAGATGATCTCCATGTCTTACTCTTCCGCCACCTTCCCCTCGTCCCCCTATCTTTGTTAATTCTTAATTGTGTCATATCTACATGTTCAATTATAGTACACGTCTTTATCGTATTTTCTTAAGGTGTTATATTAGTAAGATTTCAGTTCTAGAAAGTGGGAACCATTCTAGTTATGTTAAGAAGTAAGGATTTAAATACAGGAATTAGATTATTGTAAAAAAATTCTGGGTTTAGAAAGTTGATTTTATAAAAATGACACTGAGAACAAAAGCAGTAACTGCCCATCAAAAATACTGCTACCTCTAACACAGTTATGAAGGTGAGGAGTTAAAAAGCTACTTTTAGAAATGTTGACTGAAGATAACACCAATTTAGCACTAATCCAGGAATTATGCAGTTATTACCCACTATAACTGCCTCTCATATCCATGAGCTAGTGACTAGAAACTGGATTGCAGAGCACACACACACACACACACAAAGAATCAAAATTTTGATTTCCAGCAGCAATAACTAAAGCACAACATAAATGTCCCTGACTTATTTTCCTTTTCTAAATTTCAGACAGCATACAATCATCAGTATATAATTTACTTTAGCTTCAAGGGGTCTGGAAATATATTCCTTAGATATCCAGCCTCATTACACTGCAAGAAAATTAAAATGTATAGCAAGACCAAATTTACCATGCCCATAAACATGTGCTAGCACATAGTATGTTTTTATGGCCTTTCTTTTTTTTGCTGGGCCTCTCACTGTTGTGGCCTCTCCCGTTGCGGAGCACAGGCTCCAGACGCGCAGGCTCAGCGGCCATGGCTCACGGGCCTAGCCACTCCACAACATGTGCGATCTTCCCAGACCGGGGAACAAACCTGTGTCCCCTGCATCAGCAGGCGGGCTCTCAACCACTGCACCACCAGGGAAGCCCTTGATGGCCTTTCTTAATGCAAAGTTATATGCATATGCTCTAGTTTCATAGGTAGGTCATGAAGGCATTCTGGTCAATTTTCATAAACATTCTTGTAAGACAAGTTTATTTTACTGACTAAAACTTACATGAAGTCTTAGGTAGCAATTAATATCAGTTATCTATTGCTCAATAATTAGCCACCCCCAAAACCTAGTACCTTAATACAACAATATTTATTATTTCTCTAAGTTTTGTATGTTGACTTGGTGGTTGTTTTGGTCTTGGCCTCACTCACGTGGCTACAGTCCAGTGGCAGATTTATGTAGGGCCAAATTGTTTAAAATGTCCCTCACATCATGAGTGACAGATTCCTTTCAACTGAGAAATTAAAAAGAGCTTCGTGAATGAGGGAGTGTTAGATAGATTTGAAGAATGGATAATATTTTGACAAAAAAAATTCAAATATGAATTAGAAATTCCAAGCAGAAGAGATATCATAAATAAACTCTCAGGGGAGTCATGTGATCCAGGATATTTTTGGAGAACAGTGAGTCATCCAGTACTTTAATTTGGATAGACTATAAGATTATACCGAGAGGAATGTTGGAGAAAGTTACTTAGAAATATATGTTGAGATTAGATGATGGAGATTTTTAACTGTTAGGCTAACCTAATATATTTCAACAAATTTGAGTTTTGAAAATTTTTGAAGACAGGAGTGACAAAATCAGAGTTGTGCTATGGAAATAACATGTCATGGATAAGATTATGCTGAATAGCTGCTGAGTGAAAAAAAAGTAGACCTTTTATATGTTTTCAGTATGTTAAACTTGATCTCTTCAAAGGTCATATATATATTCCATAGATTAAAAGCTCACCTAGACTAGATAAATATAAATACGTATGTATGTGAATATATGTAAGGAGAGAGATATATAAAGCTACTGTACCAATACAAAAATACATTCAAATATTATATTAACAACACTTTCAAATAATTACATTTAAAATATCCGATCAAGATATGTTGTTACAGCAAATCAAGTATGGCTGTACACAAAAAGGCCCTTTTATCAAAATAAATAGTTCATTTATCACAATAAATTATTCATTATTATTAAATGTTAATAACATAAATAAACAATAAAAGTTCATTTATTTGGATGCATTAACTGTGTTTATTCTAAAAATGAAAGGAAAAGAGAATTTATTATATTTAGAAACACTTTATGTTGGTAGAGAAAACAATTACTTGAGTACATTTATTACATATTATTGGCCTTGCACATGTAGTTAGACTAAGGATAAATATAAAAGGATTTATTTTTGACCTTCAGAATCTAAAATGTCCAAATGCTGATCAAATGATAGAAAAGTCAATCAGCTAAGAAAGTTTGTTTACCCTTAAAGATTTTTTGCTTGAATATCACTGCCTCTTAGTGCTTACAGAACCCCAAATTACAAATAGAGTAAAAGGGTGAACTTTAGAAAATATCAAACCAAATATTTCCAGTGTCTATGCTATAAATTGGGAGAAAATAAAACACTCTTGAAAAATGAATTAACTCATAATTTATTACTGCTTCAGTACAGAAAATGACACTCTTTTATCCCACAAGAAATAATAACAGTTCCTAAAGTGTTTAATATACTCTGGACAACTAGTTACTGCTGGGGGAATTTGAGTGGCTTAGGAGATAATGAATTTATTTTGTGGTTTAGCAAAAAAAACAAAACAAAATAAAACAAACAAACAAAAAAACAAATTTACCTCTTTCAATACTCTAAACTCTGAATCACAGTAGCTTTCCTTTCACAGGTTTCTGATAACATACACAATATAACTTATATCAGAGTTGGATCATACAAAATGTACTTGGAGCAAACAACTGAGTTTTTCATGGGAGTGAAAAGATACTATGGAATATAAAACTGTGACTGATATTTGCAGACCCAGAGTCAGCAAAACCCCATGGAGTGACCATTTTCAAGACTTTGTAAACCAAATTTGATAAGAACAAAGTTCATCATAATCACATAAACATTTCTTTCTCTGCCAATTAAATTAAAAAGAATATGCCTGGAGCTAAAATTCAACACAAGATAAAATTACCAAGTAAAAGACATTTTCTCACTAAAATCTCATGAGAATACTTCAGCTTGTTAGTCACAGTCATGGGTATTTGTAAATTTGGCAGTAGTTGCCTTCACCTATATGTGAAACAAAGACATTTTCAAAAATATTCAATAAGAAAAAGTCCACCATGTGCAATAATTAATAGATTATGGTGATAATTAGGTAATCACATATATTAAGAATATATCAATCTGTGAAGTATTTATGAAAATAAGTTTATGCATGTTATATTTATTCAGTCTGCTCTGTAACATTATATGCCATTGTTTTTAAAAAATGTAATGATCTATCTTTATAAGAAACGTTAAAAGAGTGAAGATCATCTACACTAAAGTTTTCTAAAGTGCGTTCATTAAACCACTTCTATTGGATTAAAGTGGATCATGTGTTGAAATAGACATTCTTTTGTGAAATTTAGAAAATTCGGAATCAGAAAATTTTAAACAGTTTAGTTTGCTTTCTTAAAAAAAAAATTATCCTGTGGGTCTTCTCAGAGCCTTTAAGAGAACTAGAGTGTTTCTGACTCTCCAAGATGAAATACACTATGTAGCACTTCCCAGATGTATGTGCATACAGAAGCTTTTATTGTCACTGGATATTTAGAACTGGTATTTTGTGAAACACTGTTTGGGAAGTGCAGAACTAATCAAAGCTACTTATAAGAAGTAAATTCTAAGATTCAAATAACTGAAATGGTAGTCCCCACGGCCTCAGAGTGGCCTAAACGGGATGAAAATATACAATTCCTTGTACCCTGTCCAATGCTGTTTCTATTATCACAAAATGTCTTCCCAATTTAGCCAGTAATGCTTACATGAAATTTAAAAAAATCAGATTAACTGCAAAATTTAAAGACATTTAAAATAAAACTGGAAGCATAGAGCTGCAGAGCCAGGGCTCAGTTCTCCTATCAAATCAGCATGCTTCCTAAAAAACAAAACAGTCATGTCTTGTGTTTTTTTTTTTTATAATACACAATGTATTTATTTATTTATTTATGGCTGTGTTGGGTCTTCATTTCTGTGCATGGGCTTTCTCTAGTTGTGGCAAGTGGGGGTCACTCTTCATCGCGGTGCGCAGGCCTCTCACTATCGCGGCCTCTGTTGTTGCGGAGCACAGGCTCCAGACGCGCAGGCTCAGTAATTGTGGCTCACGGGCCCAGTTGCTCCATGGCATGTGGGATTTTCCCAGACCAGGGCTCGAACCTGTGTCGTCTGCATTGGCAGGCAGATTCTCAACCACTGCGCCACCAGGGAAGCCCATGTCTTGTGTTTTTTAAATCTCACTCTAAGCATGTTGTTTTAAAATAGTTTTGCTTTTACACAATGAAGCTATTGAAGCACTCGCTGGCTTTACATGTCTGAATATCTCACCTAAAAATATTTGTGTTAAAGTCGCAGCAATATTTGAAAGTTGGTATGGAATAACAGCTCATATTGTGGACCTCAAAGATTTTCTCAGAAAGTCAATGAGCCCTTACCAAATCTTGTCTAAGGAGTCTCTGAATGTTATTTATGTAATGAGATTAATTATAAGAACTTATTTTTCTTAATTGCTTGTATTTTATTAGAACAATTTGATAAATATGCATTAGATGATAAAATGAGTTAGTTTTACCTTTAAAGAAAAGAAAACAAAAATATATTCTTATACCTCTTTTTAAAAGTACATTATCTGAAAATTGGCTAAGATAGGAGAATAGAAAGACCCTGCACTCACCTTTCACAGGCACACCAAAATCACAACTATTTGCAGAACAACGATTGATGAAAAAGACTGGAACCTATCAAAAAAGACATACAACTAAAGACAAGGAAGGTACAACAGTGAGATGGGTAGGAGGGGTGGACTCCCAATATACTCAAGTCCATACCCAGGTGGGTGACCCAGAAATGGAAGAATCATTACAATTGCAAAGGTTCTTCCAAAGGAATGAGAGGGCCGAGCCCCACACCAGGTTCACTACCCTGGGGATCCTACACCAGGAAAATTAGCCCTCAGAACATTTGGCTTTGAAAGCCAGTGGGACTTACTCTTGGGAGTCCCAGGGGGCTGGGGGAAATAGAGACTTCACTCTTAAAGGGCTCAAAAAATCTCACATGCTTTGGGACCCAGGGCAGAAGAAATAATTGGATATGAGCCTGCGTCAAACCTACTTGCTGATCTTCATGAGTCTCTGTAGAGGAAAGAGGAAACTTCAGCTCACCCTGGAGACATAGACACTAGCAGCAGACATTTTGGGGAACCCTGTCTATAACATGGAAACTAGTGCTGGTGAACACCATTGTTGAATCCTCCCTCTATGTTATTAGCCTCAGGACCCAGCCCTACCCTGGCCCAACTGTCTGTAGAGATCTGTGCTGGGACGCCTCAGGCCAAACAACAAACTGGGCAGGGACACGACCCCACCTGACAGCAGAAAGGCTGTCTTAAAAACTCCAGAGTCCGCAGCCATCTCTGGACATGGCCTTGATCACCAGAGGACCCCAGACCCAGCTCCATCCACCTGTAGGCAGGCACAAGCTCCACAATGGCCTGGGCCATGGTCCTGCCCTCCAGGGAGCCTGCTATAGCCTTGGGACCAGTCTCACACACAAGAAGACAGACTCTGGAGTCAAGGAAACCATAATCCTGCAACCCATAGACCCAGCCTGCTTACCAGCAGGCCAGACCCTACCCTGGGACCAGCAGGGTGCCAGCTCCACCCACTTGCAAGCCAACGCAAACTTTGGGATACCTTGGACCCATACCCAACTGTCAGGGACTGGCCCCATCCACCAGCAGTATGACACCATCTCTGGGACCCCTGGGCCCTGCAACCAGACTCAAGAACCTGGCTCTCAAAAAAAAAAAAAAAAAAAAAAAGAACCTGGCTGTCTTCACCAGTAGGTTGGCATTAACCCCAGGAGTTGGCTTTGCCCTCTAGTGGGTGGAACCTCCTGGCTTCTGACTCTGCTCACCAGTTAGCCAGCACTACCCCTGGGGTGCCCCGGTGTTCTGCAGTCAGCTGCCTGGTGACCCGGTCCCACCAACCAGTGACTAGTAGCCTCCGCACAAGTCAGTGACTGGAAACTAACCAGACTGGGGGCCAACCAAGTCTGTCAGATTGCCCACAGAGCCTGTCACAATAGGAGGACCCATGCAGCCCTCATAGGGGAACTCTTAAAGCATATAGCTCAGGTGACGAGAGGGAAGTGCACTGCTGGGACTCATAGGATGTCCCCTGTGAAAGGCCACTTCTCTAAGGTCAGGATACACTACCAACCTACCAGATACATAAAAATAAAAATAGCAACTTAGTCAAAATAAGGCAGCAGAGGAATATTTTCCAGATGAAGGAACAGGATAAAAAACCAGAAGAAGAAATAAGTGAAGTGGAGATAGGCAGCCTGCTTGAGAAAGAGTTCACGGTAGTGATTGTAAAGATGATCAAAGAACTCAGGAGAAGAATGGATACACAGAGCAAGAAGTTAGACATTTTAAACAAAGAGTTAGAAAATATAAGGAACAACTAGAGATGAAGAATAAAAAACTGAAATGAAAAATATACATTTTCTTTATTCAATCATCAATGGGCATTTAGGTTGTTTCCACATCTTGGTTATTTTGAATAGTATTACGAAGAACATGGGAGTGTTGATATCTGTTTGATATTCTGATTTCAATTATTTTGGATATATACTCAAAAGTGAGATTGCTGGATCATATAGTACTAATATTTTTAGTTTTTTGAGGAAACTCCATGCTGTTTTCCTTATTGGCTGTACCATTTTATAATCCTACCAACAGTGTACAAGAGTTCAATTTCTCTACATCATCAACACGATGTCTTTTGTTTTTTGATAATAGTCATTCTGTCAGGTGTGAGGTGATATCTCATTGTAGTTTTTATTTGCATTTTTCTAGTGATTAGTGATTTTTTTTATATATGTCTGTTCACCATCTGCATGTCTTCTTTGAAAAAAATGTCTATTCAAGTACTTAGGCCATTTTTTCCCCTGTTGCCCTTGGATTTTTATTGAGGGCCCTTGCAATTTCCTTCATGTGAATCTCTACCCATCTCCTCAGGAAACCTATCCTAATTAGGAAAAACTCATTCCCATGAAGCCCTCATCACCTGAATCAGGGTCCATTCTCTTGGCCGTTCATGCAAGTTTCAAATCTAAATCATTCAGTATAGAGTAACAGGGACACAAGTCAGCAGGGTAGGGGTGTCTAAAGGAGAAAACGTTTTGATGCTGTTGGCTCCTGGGTTTAGTGCGAGACTGGGTCTCCTGTACAATGGATTTCCTTCAGTAATCCCAGCTCTGAGAGGTTCGTGTCTGTTTATTCAAGTCTTTGATCTGGTAGAGCAAGAAGGTCTATAAAGCTCACCTGGCTTCTATCAGGAGGTGAGGCACAAGTTCTTAAGGGTAGATGTC
Source organism: Lipotes vexillifer (assembly GCF_000442215.2). NCBI lineage: Eukaryota > Metazoa > Chordata > Mammalia > Artiodactyla > Lipotidae > Lipotes > Lipotes vexillifer. The sequence goes on along the minus strand of NW_006781519.1, from coordinate 4,718,503 downwards.
ACTTTTCAAGGGAACTATGCAGACTACATTCATTGTAAGGAACAAATAATTCTTTTAACTAGGCCAGTGTTTCTCCCATATCTAGGTCTCTAGGCGATATCACAAACCATTACTGGGCAGAAGAGGGTTTGATTTCTTCCTGTTCTGTTACTGACCGTGCCGAGTTGGTCCCTACCAAGGGTCCTTCTGCTCAGTGTCCTCATGCCACCACAACGAGACCAAGTTCAGTTCAGAAGTAAAGGAAAGCTTTATTCTTTGATCAAATAATGGACATGTGTGAGCTTGTTTTCTAAAGAATGCACTCTTCCAGAAACGCCATCAATAGGGCTGCTTTAAAGGGTTCTTGTAAGTGGGGATGGGGGCAGAGTTCTTCCCCACTGGGCACAGCTGTGCGGCTCATGGTTCCAGATCCAAGGGCTGGGTGCAGCAGTTCTGCACTCGGTCCACCGAGCTGAGGTGTTGCCCTAGTCATTTTGCACTAGGAACTATGGTCTGAAGGGCTGGGTGCGAGGTCTCTGCATGAGGCACCCTGTGCATAAAAGAAAAAAGGTTAGGCTTTATGACCCACATTCTATGTTTCACTCCCTGGGAATTGTTAACGGGCTTTGTTAATGGACACATCTCTCCTCTGTCTCTCTTTCTCCTCTTTCTTGAGGGGTGCTGACAGGTGCAGCTGCACCTCCTGT
>NW_006781519.1:4717271-4717807 GCF_000442215.2 Lipotes vexillifer | reverse complement strand
CCTGCTGAGTGTGGGGTCTTCATGACCTGGGGGGAGGAGCAGGACTTCTCCCAGCCACCTTTAGACACATCTGGTTGCCCCAAGGCCTCAGCCTTCTTCTATCCCTGAGCAACTGCCATTTGGAGTTTTATAGACTCTAAAGGTCATTAAGGGACCCAGGAAAAGTCCAAACCCAGAGATGCTAGGGTGGGCCGGCTTTACACCGGCTCCAAACAGTTTGGCCAGATTGGCTTACCTGGTTTCTGTTGCCCAGTGGCATTTCCCAGTGGTCTGTCTGGACTTTCTTCAATTAGGCCACTTGCATCCACATAAAAACAGCTCGATTTATTGGCCCTGCACAGACCCCCCCCTCCTAGGCAGCTAACAGATAATCCAGGGCAACATGGTCACACAGGACCATACTGGACAGTGTGTCAGCAGACTTTTATTATAGCTTGAAGTTCAGGCTGGTCTCCTTGGCCACCGTCACCACAGTGGCTGGTAAATTTTTTTTTTTTTTTTTTTGTTTTTTTGTGGTTTCGCGCTCCTTCTTTTCT
>NW_006781519.1:4677395-4717243 GCF_000442215.2 Lipotes vexillifer | reverse complement strand
CAGCAGCCATGGCTTAAAGGCCTAGCCGCTCAGTGGCATGTGGGATCCTCCCAGACCGGGGCACAAACCTGTGTCCCCTGCATCAGCAGGCAGACTCTCAACCACTGCGCCACCAGGGAAGCCCAACATTTTTATGGTGACAGTGTTGTATAAGGTTCCCCCAGTCAAGGTCACTAGCTCCACTCTGAGTGCAGCAATTCTTGCAATTACTGGTCTGCTCTTTTGGGACACACGTCTGTTGTTTTTCAGAAGAGAAGCTTCAGGTCAAAGATAGGTTCACACAAGTCATCAAGGCAGTCCATTGCCCCAGGTTGTCACTTTGGATGTTGGGGCTTGGGGTTCTCCTTCACTGGAGTGTGATGTCCCCACAGAGTGACCTCTTGCAACTTCCGGGCAGATGAGTGGTTAGCATCACCAAATGGGGTCCGTTCCATTTAAGAGTGAGCTGGTCTTGTGGGCTGCCAGTTTTCCAGGTTTTTATTTTTATTTTATTTTTATTTTTTTGTTAAATTTATTGGAGTATAGTTGCTTTACAATATTGTGTTAGTTTCTGCTGTACAGAAAATTGAATCAGTTATATGTATGTATATATATCCACTCGTTTTTAGATTTCCTTCCCATTTAGGTCACCACAGATCACTGAGTAGAGTTCCCTGTGCTACACAGTAGGTTCTCATTAGCTATCTATTTTATACATAATAGTGTATATATGTCAATCCCAATCTCCCAGTTCATTCGACCTCCCCTCTTCCCCCCTTGGTAACCATAAGTTTGTTTTCTACATCTGTGACTCTATTTCTGCTTTGCAGATAAGTTCATCTGTACCATTTGAGCTATTATACAATATTGTTTTTCTCTTTCTGACTTACTTCATTCTGTATGAAAATCTCTATGTCCATCCACGTCTCTGCAAATGGTACTATTTTGTTCCTTTTTATGGCTGAGTAATATTCCATTGTATATATGTACCACATATTCTTCAGTTATTTCTCTGTTGATGGACATTTAGGTTGTTTCCATGTCCTGGCTATTGTAAATAGTGCTGCAATGAATATCAGGGAGCATGTAGCCTTTCGAATTATGGTTTTCTCCAGATATACACCTAGGAGTGGGATAGCTGGGTCATATGGCAGCTCTATTTTTATTTATTTAAGGAACCTCCATACTATTCTCCATAGTGGCTGTACCAATTTACATTCCCACCAACAGTGCAATACAGTACACTTTTTTTCCACACCGTCTCCAGCTTTTATTGTTTGTAGATTTTTTAATGATGACCAGTGTGAAGTTATACTTCATTGTAACTTTGATTTGCATTTCTCTAGTAATCAGTGATGTTGAGCATCTTTTCAAGTGTTCGTTGGCCATCTGCATGTCATATTTGGAGAAATGTCTATTTAGGTCTTCTGCCCATGCTTTGATTGGTTTATTTGTTTGTATTTTTTTGTTTTATGATATTGGGCTGCAAGAGCTCTTTGTATATTTTGGAGATTAATCCCTTGTCAGTTGCTTCATTTGCAAATATTTTTCTCCCATTCTGAGGGTGACCTTTTCATTTTTTTATTGTTTCCTTTGCTGTGCAAAAGCTTTTAAGTTTAATTAAGTCCCATTTTTTAAAATTTTGTTTTTATTTTCATTACTCTAGGTGATAGAATGAAAAAGGTCTTGCTGTGATTTATGTCAAAGAATGTTCTGCCTACATTTTCCTCTAAGAATTTTATAGTATCTGACCTTACATTTAGGTCTTTAATCCATTTTGAGTTTATTTTTTTGTGTAGTGTTAGGGAGTGTTCTAATTTCATTATTTTACATGTAGCTGTCCAGGTTTCCCAGCACCTCTTATTGAAGAGACTCTTTTTTCTCCATTGTATATTCTTGCCTCATTTGTCACAGACTAAGTGGCCATAGGGGGATTTATCTCTGGCCTTTCTATCCTGTTCCACTGTTTTTAGAGACACCCAGTTTCTTGGCCAGAAGGGGTGGAGGGCCAGGTTTGGGGTGTGGGAATAACCTGGTTACTATAGTTTCTCCTTCTTGGAGGGCACTCTTGAGTTGTTCCATTTCTAGAGGGTTAAGTGTCCCTTCTCTCAGGCTTGTGGAGTGGGTCTACCATACATCACTTAGTACATTTTTGACTGTGGTTAATTTTTTGGCTCTTGACTTATAAGGCTTGTTTGTATACTTTAGAGTTAGCCCCTTATCAAACATATGGCTTACAAATACGTTCTCACATTTTATAAGTTGCCTTTTCACTCTGTTTATTGTTAACTTTGCTGTGCCAGAGTTTTGTAGTTTGATCTAGTCTCACTTGTTTATTTTTATTTTTGTTGCCTGTGCTTTTGATGTCATATCCATGAAATCTTTGACAGACCAATGCCATTAAGATTTTCTTCTAAGTCTTCTTTTAAGAATTTTATTGTTTAGAGTCTTAAAATATTTAAGTTTTAATCACTTTTGACTTGATTTTTGTGTATGATGTATGATTCTAGTTTCATTTTTTTGCATATCAATATCCCATTTTTATATACCATTTGTTAATGAGACTATCCTTCTCCCATTGTGTATTTTTGACACCCTTGTAAAAGATCAGTTGACCTTATATTTATGGATTTATTTCTGAGATCTTTATTCTGTTACATTTCTTTATATATCTGTGTCTATATGTCTGTGTTTATGTTTTGATTACTGTAGTTTTGTAATATATATTGATATCAGTAGGTGTGATGCCTCCAGATTTATTCTTCTTTTTCAAGATTGATATGGCTATTCATGACATTTTGTGATTCCATGTGAAGTTTATTTTTCTTTTATTTCTGTAAAAAGTACCATTGGCATTTTGATAGGGATTGCATTGAATTTGCATATTGCTTGGGGTAGTATAAATATTTTAACAATATTGATTCTAACAATGCAAGAATACTGATTGCCTTTACATTTGTTTGTGTCTTCTTTAATTTATTTCATCAATTTTTTTGTAGTTTCCAGTATACAAGTCTTTCATCTCCATAGTTAAGTTTATTCCTAAGTATTTTATTCTTTATGGTGTTATTGCAAATGAGGTGGTTTTCCTAGTTTTCTTTTAGGGTAGCTCATTGATAATATGCAGAAAAGCAAGGGATATTTGTATGTTGATTTTGTATCCTGCACCTTTACTGAATTTATCTGTTCTAACAGGATTTTATGAAGTCTTTGGAGTTTTGTATATATAAGATCACATTGTCTACAAAGTGGGACAATTACACTGCTTCCTTTCTGATTTGAATGCATTTTTTTCCCAAATGCTTGATTGCTCTGGCTAAGACTTCTAATTCTATACTGAATGTGCTTTTGGATTCTGTTTCTTAGCATTATTGTTGATGATTTTTGCATCTATGTTCAGCAGTGATATTGGCCTCAGCAGGGATATTGGCTTATAGTTTTTCATTTTCTGTTTGCCTGGCTTTGGTAACAGTATAATGGTGGCCAAATAAAATAAGTTTGACAGTCCTTCCTCCTCTTCAATATTTTGAAGAAATTTGAGGATTGATGTTAAATCATCTGTAAATATTTGGTAGAAATCAATAGTGAAACAAGTGACTTTTTCTTTTGTTGGCATATTTTTGATTACTGATCCATGCTAGTTATAGGTCTGTTCAAATTTTCTATTTCTTCATGATTCAGTCTTGTTAAATTGTATGTTTCTAGAAATTTATCTATTTATTCTAGGTTACCTGGCTTGTTGACATATAATTGTTTATAGAAGTATTTTATGATCCATATTATTTCTACATCAGTTGTAATGTCTCCTCTTTCATCACTGATTCTATTATTTGAGTCTATCCTGTTTTCTTCTAAGTTAGTCTAGTTAAGTGTCAATTTTGTTTATCTTTTCAAAAAGCCAATGCTTGTTTTGTTGATTTTTTTCTATTATTTTCTCCTTACTACTTTTTTAATTTCTGTTCTAATCTTTGCTATTTCCTTCCTTCTGCTAACTTTTGGCTCTCTTTCTAGGTTTTTAAGGTGTGAAGTTAGCTTAGTTATTTGAGATCTTTCTTTTAATGGAAGTGTTTATCATAATAAACTTTCCACTTACTACAACTTTGCTGCAGCTCATGAGTTTTTCTATGTTGTGGTTTCATCTTCATTTGATTCTAGATATTTTCTTATTTCCCTTTTTGACTTTTTCTTTTTCACAATTGTTGGTCAATAGTGTGCTGCTTACTTTCCACATAATTGTTAATTTTTCAGTTTTACTGTTTTTATTAATTTCAAGTTTCATTTTATTGTAGTCAGAAAAGTTACTTGGTGGGATTTCAATCTTTTAAAATTTGTTCAGATTTTTTTGGTGACATAACACGTGATCTGCTTGGAAAACTTTCTATGTGCACTTGAGAAAAAAGTGCACTCAATGCTTTTGGGAGGAATGGTCTGTATCTGTCTGTTAAATCCACTTGGACTACAATGTTGTTCAAGTCCACTGTTTGCTTATTAATATTTTGTCTGGATGTTGTATACATTATTGAAAGTGAAGTATTGAAATCTCCTACTATGTTGGTTTTTTTAACATATTTTTTGGAGTATAACTGCTTTACATGCTTGTGTTACTTTCTGCTGTATAACAAAGTGAATCAGCTATACGTATACATATATCCCCATATCCCCTTGCTCTTGCATCTCTCACCTACACTCCCTATCCCATCCCTCCAGGTGGACACAAAGCACGGAGCTGCTCTCCTTGTGCTATGCAGCTGCTTCCAACTAGCTATCTATTTTACATTTGGTAATGTATATATGTCAATGTCACTCTATTACTTCATCCCAGCTTTCCCGTCCCCCTCCCTGAGTTCTCAAGTCCATTCTGTACATCTGTCTCTTTATTCCTGTCCTGCCCCTAGGTTTGTCAGAACCTGTTTATTTTTTTAGATTCCATATGTATGTGTTAGCACACAGTATTTATTTTTCTCTTTCTGACCTCCTTCACTCTGTATGACAAACTCTATGCCCATCCACCTCACTGGATATAACTAAATTTCATTTCATTTTATGGCTGAGTAATATTCAAAGGTACCACATCTTCTTGATCCATTTATCTGTTGAAGGAAACTTAGGTTGCTTACATGTCCTGGCTATTGTAAATAGTGCTGCAATGAATATTGTGGTACAGGACTCTTTTTGAATTATGGTTTCCCCAAGGTATATGCCAGGTAGTGGGATTGGTGGATCATGTGGTGGCTCTATTTTCAGTTTTCTAAGGAACCTCAATACTGTTCTCCATAGTGACTGTATCAATTTACATTCCAACTAAAAGTTCAAAAGGGTTCCCTTTTCTCCACACCCTCTCCCGCATTTATTGTTTGTAGATATTTTCTTCATGGCCATTCTGACAGGAGTGAGGTGATAACACATTGGATTTTGATTTGCATTTCTCTAATAATTAGTGATGTTGAGCAACCTTTCATGTGTTTGTTGGCAAACTGAATATCTTCTTTGGAGAAAAGTCTATTTGGTCTTCTGCCATTTTGGGATTGGGTTGTGTTTTTTTTTTTTTTTTTGATATTGAGCTGCATGAGCTGCTTGTATATTTTGGAGCTTAATCCTTTGTCAGTTGTTTCTATTGAAAATATTTTCTCCCATTCTGAGGGTTGTATTTTCATCTTGTTTATGGTTTCCTTTGCCTGCAAAAGCTTTTAATTTTCATTAGGTCTCTCTCTCTCTTTTTTTTGTTTTTTTTTGTTTTTTTTTGCAATACGTGGGCTTCTCACTGTTGTGGCCTCTCCTGTTGCAGAGCACAGGCTCCAGACAGCCAGGCTCAGCAGCCATGGCTCACGGGCCCAGCCGCTCCATGGCATGTGGGATTTTCCCGGACTTGCCCCGAACCAGTGTCCCCTGCATCAGCAGGCGACTCTCAACCACTGTGCCACCAGGGAAGCCCCCATTAGGTCTCTTTCTAATTTTTGTTTTTGTTTCCATTTCTCTAGGAAGTGGGTCAAAAAGGATCTTGCTATGATTTATATCAAAAAGTGTTCTGCCTATGTTTTCCTCTAAGAGTTTTATTGTGTCTGGACTTACATTTAGGTCTTTAATCTATTTTGAGCTTATTTTTGTGTATGGTGTTAGGGAGTGATCTAATCTCATACTTCTACATGTACCTGTCCAGTTTTCCCAGCACCACTTATTGAAGAGGCTGTCCTTTCTCCACTGTACATTCCTGCCTCCTTTATCGAAGGTAAGGTGACCATATTTGTGTGAGTTTATCTCTGGGCTTTCTATCATGTTTCTTTGATCTATATTTATGTTTTTGTGCCAGTACCATAGTGTCTTGATGACTGTAGCTTTGTAGTATAGTCTGAAATCAGGGAGCCTGATTCCTCCAGCTCCATTTTTCTTTCTCAAGATTTCTTTAGCTATTTGGGGTCTTTTGTGTTTCCACATAAACTGTGAAAATTTTTGTTCTATATCTGTGAAAAATGCCAATGGTAGTTTCATAGGGATTGCATTGAATCTGTAGATTGCTTTGGGTGGTATAGTCATTTACAGAATGTTGATTCTTCCAATTTAAGAACATGATCTTTCATTGACCTTTGCTATTGTTTCCTTCATTTCTTTTAGTTCTGATCTGATCTTTATGATAACTTTCTGCTTACTTTGGATTTTATTTTTTGTTCTTCTCTCTCTAATTGCTTTAGGTGTAAAGTTAGGTTGTTTATTTCAGATTATTCATGTTTCTTGAGGTAGGATTCTATTGTAATAAACTTCCCTCTTAGAACTGCTTCTGCTGCATTGCATAGGTTTTGGGTCATTGTGGTTTCATTGTCATTTGTTTCTAGGTAATTTTTGATTTCCTCTTTGATTTCTTCAATGATCTCTTGCTTATTAATAGCATATTATTTAACCTCCGTATTTTTGTATTTCTTACAGTTTTTTTTCCCTGTAATTGATATCTAGACTCATAGCATTGTGGTCAGAAATTATACTTGATACGATTCCAATATTCTTACATTTACCGAGCCTTGATTTGCAACCCAATATATGATCTATGCTGGAGAATGTTCTGTGTGCACGTGAGAAGAAAGTGTATTCTGTTGTTTTTGGATGGAATGTCCTATAAATATCAATTAAGTCCATCTTGTTTAATATGTCATTAAAACCTTTTATTTATTTTCATTTTTCATGATCTGTCCATTGGTGAAAATGGGGTGTTAAAGTCCACTACTATTTTTGTGTTACTGCCAATTTCCCCTTTTATGGCTGTTAGCATGTGCATTATGTATTGAGGTACTCTTATGTTGGGTACATAAATATTTACAATTGTTTTATCTTCTTGGTTTGATCCCTTGATCATTAAGTAGTGTCCTTGTCTCTTGTAATAGCCTTTATTGTAAAGTCTATTTTATCTGATATGAGATTTGTTACTCCATCTTTCTTTTGATTTCCATTTGCATGGATTATCTTTTTCCATGCCCTCTCTTTCAGTCTGTATGTATCCCTAGGTCTGAAGTGGGTCTCTTGTACACAGCATATATATGTGTCTTGTTTTTGTATCCATTCAGCCAGTCTACGTCTTTTGGTTGGAGCATTTAATCCATTTACATTTAAGGTTATTATTGATATGTATGTTCCTATTACCATTTTGTTAATTGTTTAGGGTTTGTTACTGTAAGCCCTTTCCTTCTCTTGTGTTTCCTGTCTAGAGAAGTTCCTTTAGCATTTGTTGTAAAGCTGGTTTGGTGGTGCTGAGTTCTGCTAGCTTTTGCTTGTCTGTAAATGTTTAATTTCTCCATCCAATCTGAATGAGATCCTTGCTGGGTACAGTAATCTTGGTTGTCGGTTTTGCCCTTTCATCACTTTAAATATGTCCTGCCAGTCCCTTCTGGCTTGCAGTTTCCACTGAAAGATCATCTCTTAACCTTATGGGGATTCCCTTGTATGTTATTTGTTGTTTTTCCCTGGATGCTTTTAATATTTTTTCTTTGTGTTTCATTTTTGGCAGTTTGATTAATACGTATCTCGATGTGTTTCTCCTTGTATTTATCCTGTTTTGGAGTCTCTGCTTCCTGGACTTGAATGACTATTTCCTTTCCCATATTAAGGAAGTTTTCAACTATAATCTCTTCAACTATTTTCTCAGTCCCTTTATTTTTCTCTTCTTCTTCTGGGACCCCTATAATTCCAATGTTGGTGCTTTTAATGTTACCCCAGTGGTCTCTGAGACAGTCTTAATTGTTTTCATTCTTTTTTTTCTTTATTCTGCTCTTCAGTAGTTATTTCCAGTATTATAGCTTCCAGGTCACTTATCCATTTTCTGCCTCAGTTATTCTTCTATTGATTCCTTCTAGATAATTTTTAATTTCATTTATTGTGTTGTTCATCATTGTTTGTTTGCTCTTTAGTTCTTTTAGTCCCTTGTTAAACATTTCTTTTATTTTCTCCATTCTATTTCCAGGATTTTCCATCATCTTTACTATAGCTCCTCTGAATTCTTTTTCAGGTAGACTGCCTATTTCCTCTTCATTTGTTTGGTCTGGTGGGGTTTTACCTTGCTCCTTCATCTGCTGCATCATTCTCTGTCTTGTTATTTGGCTTAAATTACTGTGTTTGAGGTCTCCTTTTTGCAGGCTGCATGTTCCTAGTTCCTGTTGTATTTGGTGTTTGTCCTCCGTGGGTAAGGTTGGTTCAGTGGATTGTATAGGCTTCCTGATGGAGTGGACTCTTGCCTGTGTTCTTTTAGATTAGGCTGGATCTTGTTTTTCTCATGGGCAGGACCATGACCAGTGGTGATTTTTGGGGTGTCTGTGTACTTTTTATGACTTTAGACCACATCTCTGCTAATGGGTAGAGTTATGTTCCTGTCTTGCTATTTGTTTGGCATGGGGTGTCCAGCACTGGAGCTTCATGGTCATTGAGTGGTGCTGTGTCTTAGTGTTGAGATGGAGATTTCTGGGAGAGCTCTCACCAATTGATATTATGTGGGGCTGGGAGGTCTCCAGTAGTCCAATGTCCTGAACTCAGCTCTCCCACCTCAGAGGCTCAGGCCTGCCACCCAGCTGGAGTACCAAGACACTGTCAGGCACACGGCTCAGAAGAAAAGTGAAAAAGAAAAGAAAGAAAGAAAGAATCAAATAGAATAAAATAAAGTTATTAAAATAAAAGATTAAAAAAGTGAGTAAAATAAAAACTTTAAAAAATGAAAGTAATAAAAAATGGAAGAGAGCAACCAAACCAATAAGCAAATCCACCAACAATAACAATGTATAATGCTAAAATGTACACTAAGATAAACATATAAATCAGTAACTAATCAGTTGCATACAGCAAACCCCAAGTCTACAGTTGCTCCCAAAGTCCACCACGTCAATTTTGGGATGATTCGTTATCTATTCAGCTATTCCACCAATGCAAGGTACATCAAGTTTATTGTCGATATTTAATTTCCTTCTCCTGAGGCTGCATGGAGAAATTTCTTTTTCTGTTCTTTATTTGCACAGCTCCCAGGGTTCAACTTTGGATTTTGCCCTGCCTCTGCCTGTAGGTCACCCTCTGGCATTTGTTATTCGGCCAGACAGCAGGGTGTTAAAGAAGCAGCTAATTTGGGGCTCTGGCTCACTCCATCCCAGGGGAGGGAGGGGTACTGAATGCAGTGCGAGCCTGCAGTGGCAGAGGTTGGCATGACGTTGCAACAGCCTGAGGCACATGCTGTGTGTTCTCCTGGGGAAGTCATCCATGGATCAAGAGACCCTACCAGTGGTGGGCTGTACAGGTTCCTGGGAGGGGAGGTGTGGATAGTGACATGTGCTTGCACACAGGATTCTTGGTGGCTGCACCAGCCGCATTAGCATTTCATGCTCATCTCCGGTGTCTGTGCTGATAGCCACAGCTCGTGCCCCTCTCTAAAGCTCATTTAGGTGGTGTTCTGAATTCTCTCTCCTCACGCACCCCAAAATAATCGCCTCTTGCCTCTTAGGTTGGTCTAGACATTTTCCCAGACTCCCTCCCAGCTAGCTATGGCACACTAGCTCCCTTCAGGCTGTATTCACGCAGCCAACTCCAGTTCTCTCCTTTGGATCTGACCTCCAAAGCCTGAGCCTCAGCTCCAAGCCCCCACCCGACCCTGAAGATTAGCAGACAAGCCTCTTAGACTGGTGAGTGCTGGTCAGCACCAATCCTGTGTGGGAATCTCTCCACTCTGCCCTCTGCACCCCTGTTGCTGCATTCTCCTCCATGGCTCTGAAGTTTCCCAGACACACACTGCCCACAGCCTGTCTCCCCAGTGAAGGGGCTTCCAAGTGTGTTGAGATTTTTCCTCCTTCACAGCTCCCTTTCCAAGGTGCAGGCCCCATCCCTATTCTTTTGTCTCTTTTTTTTTCTTTTTTCTTTTGCCCTACCCAGGTGCCTGGGGAGTTTCTTGTCTTTTGGGAAGTCTGAGGTCTTCTGCAAGCATTCAGTAGGTGTTCTGTAGGAGTTGATCCACATGTGGATGGAGGTTTGATGTATTTGTGGGGAGGAAGGTGAACTTCACATCTTACTCCTCAGCCATATTGAAGGTCATCTGTGGTGATACCTTTCTTTCTTTGAATTTCAGGCTAGTTGTTTACACCACAACCTTAACTTTCTGTTACTTTAAAGATGAATTTTAAATTTGCATTCTGTCTGTCTGATTTTTTCTTGTTGTTCAGTTGGGAGATAAACTCTTTTCAGTTTTCTATATCCTTTAACTTATTTGATCAGAATCAACAGATTGGATTCCAGGTAATGGTATTTCACATGAACTTTTTGAAACTCTTTTCTCATAGGGTGCCACAGACAAAGGTCTTGCACTCAGTACTTCAGATCAGAGTCCATTGTGTAAAATGGCTATGCAGACCCCTCATCTTTTCTGGGTAAGCACTATGCACAATGCTCCCATACTGATGTTTTATTGGTGTGTCTATTTATCCATACATTTCTGTCATTATTTGCTTCATATATATTTAGGTGTTCTGAAATTGGGTGCATATATTTTTAATGGTTACATCCTTCTTTTTGTTGACCCTTTTACAATTATATAATGTCCTTTGTCTCTTGTGACAGTTTTTGACTTGAACTCTATTTTGTCTGATATAAATATAACCATTCCTGCTTTCTTTTGGTTTCTATTTGCTTGAAATATCTTTTTCCATCCCTTCACATTCTGTTTGTGAATATCCATAATGCTTAAGTGAGTCTCTTGTAGGCAGCATATAGTTAGGTCTTATTTTTAATCCATTCAGCCCATCTGTGTCTTTTAATTGGAGAATTTAGCCCATTTACATTAATTATTGATAGCTAAGGACTTACTGTTGCCAGTATGTTAATTGCTTTCTGATAGTTTTGTCATTCCTTAGTTCCTTTGTTCCTCTTGCTGTCTTTCTTTTTGAGTTGATGATTTTTTGTAGTAGTTTGCTTTTCTCTTTATCATTGTATATCTGTTATCTAGTTTTGGTCTGTGGTTATTACCATGAGGCTTTCATAATATGTTATAACCATCTATGATAACTTCAATTACATAAGAAAGTTCTACCCAATTACCTGCCCCCCTCAGATTTATGTTGATGTCCCAATTTATATATTTTTATATAATTATAATTTATATATTATACATTTATGTATTATATTTATAAATACTATATTAACATAACATTACAGCTATAGTTATTTTCAACACTGTTGTCTTTAACCTATATGCTAGATTTCAAAGTGATTTACACACCACCATTGAAGTATTAGAGTTCTTTGAATTTGACTATATATATTCACCTTTACCAGTAAATTTTATATTTCAAGATGTTTTCATGCTACTAATTTGTTTCAGTTTGAAGAACTTCCTTTAACATTTCTTGTAGGGCAGGCCTAGTGGTGATTAAATTCCCTCATGCTTTTGTTGGGTAAGATATCCTTGGATGAGTTTTGTTGTTGTTGTTTATGTGCTTTGAATGTATCATCCCACTGTCTCCTGGCCTGTAAGGTTTCTGCTGAGAAAGGTAAAGCCTTATCAGAATTCCCTGTATGTGATTTTCTTTCTGACTTTGATTTTTGAGAGATTGATTATAATGTGTCTCAGGATCTCTTTGGGTGGGATCTCTAAGCTTCCCATACCTGGATGGCTGTATCTCTCCCCAGATTTGGGAAGTTTTCAGCCAATATTTCTTTGAATAAGATTTCTGTCCCTTTATCCCTTCTCCTCTGGGACTCACAAAGTGAGGATATTGTTTCTTTTGATCATGTCTCACATAGTTCATGTATGCTTTCTTCACTCTTTTTCATTCTAATTTCAAAAATGGGACTCTTAAGCGGCTGTTAATCATTTCAGTCAGCTACTTTTAGGATCTGCTCATGGAATGAGCTGCTTGTATATTTTGGAGATTAATCCTGTGTCAGTTGCTTCATTTGCAAGTATTTTCTCCCATTCTGAGGGTTGTCTTTTGGTCTTGTTTATGGTTTCCTTTGCTGTGCAAAAGCTTTGAAGTTTCATTAGGTCCCATTTGTTTATTTTTGTTTTTATTTCCATTTCTCTAGGAGGTGGGTCAAAAAGGATCTTGTTATGATTTATGTTGAAGAGTGTTCTGCCTGAGTTTTCCTCTAAGAGTTTTATAGTGTCTGGACTTACATTTAGGTCTTTAATCCATTTTGAGTTTATTTTTGTGTGTGGTGTTAGGGAGTGTTCTAATTTCATTCTCTTACATGTAGCTATCCAATTTTCCCAGCACCCCTTATTGAAGAGGCTTCCATTTTTCCATTGTATATTCTTGCCTCCTTTATCAAAGATAAGGTGACCATATGTGCATGGGCTTACCTCTGGGCTTTCTATCTTGTTTCATTGATCTATATTTCTGTTTTTGTGCCAGTACCATAGTGTCTTGATGACTGTAGCTTTGTAGTATTGTCTGAATTCAGGGAGCCTGATTCCTCCAGCTCCATTTTTCTTCCTCAAGATTGCTTTGGCTTGTTGGGGTCTTTTCTGTTTCCATAAATTGTGAAAATTTTTCTTCTTTTTCTTTGAAAAATTCCATTGGTAGTTTTATAGGGATTGCTTTGGATCTATAGATTGCTTGTGTAGTATAGTCATTTTGACAATATTAATTCCTCCAATCCAAAAATATGGTATGTTTCTTCATCTGTTTGTATCTTTAATTTTTTTCATCAGTGTCTTATAGTTTTCTGCATACAGGTTTTTGTCTCCTTAAGTAGGTTTATTCATTGGTATTTTATTCTTTTTGTTGCAGTGGTAATATTTCCTTAATTTCTCTTTCAGATATTTCATCATTAGTGTATAAAAATGCACGAGATTCCTGTGCATTAATTTTGTATCCTGCTACTTTACAAAGTTCATTGATTAGCTCTAGTAGTTTTCTGGTAGCATCTTTTGGATTTTCTATGTATATTATCATGTTATCTCCAAAAAGTGACAGTTTTACTTCTCCTTTTCTGATTTGGATTCCTTTTATTCCTTTTTCTTCTCTGATTGCTGTGGCTAAAACTTCCAAAACTATGTTGAATAATAGTGGTGAGAGTGGACACGCTTGTCTTATTCCTGATCTTAGAGGAAATGCTTTCTGCTTTTCACTATTGAGAATGTTGTTGGCTGTGAGTTTTTCATATATGGCCTTTACTATGTTCAGGTAGGTTCCTCTATGCTTACTCTCTGGAGAATTTTTTATCTAAATGGGTTTTGAATATTGTCAAAAGCTTTTTCTGCATCTATTGAGATTATCACAATGTTTTTACCATTCAATTTGTTAATATGGTGTATCATGAGTGATTTGAATATATTGAAGAATCCATGCATTCCTGGGATAAACCCCATTTGGTCATGTTGCATGATCCATTTAATGTGCTTTTGGAATCTGTGTGCTAGTGTTTTGTTGAGGATTTTTGCATCTATTTTCATCAGTGATATTGGTCTGTAGTTTTCTTTTTTTGTGACATCTTTGTCTGGCTTTGGCATCAGGGTGATGGTGGCCTCACAGAATGAGTTTGAGAGTGTTCCCTCTTATATTTTGGAAGAGTTTGAGATGGATAGGTGTTAGCTTTTCTCTAAATGTTTGATAGAATTCATCTGTGTGACGCCATCTTGTCCTGGGTTTTTGCTTTTTGGGAGATTTTTAATCACAGTTTCAATTTCAGTGTTTGTTATTCCTCTGTTTATATTTTCTATTTCTTCCTGGTTCAGTCTCAGAAGTTTGTGCATTTCTAAGAATTTGTCCATTTCTTCCAGTTTGTCCATTTTATTGGGACATAGTTGCTTGTAGTAATCTCTCATGATCCTTTGTATTTCTGCAGTGTCAGTTGTTATTTCTCATTTTTCATTTCTAAATTTTTTGATTTGAGTCTTCTCCATTTTTATCCTGATGAGTTTTGCTAATGATTTTTCAATTATGTTTATCTTCTCAGAGAACCAGCTTTTAGTTTTATTGGTCATTGTTATTGTTTCCTTCATTTATTTTTCATTTATTTCTGATCTGATCTTTATAATTTCTATCCTTCTGCTAACTTTGGGGTGTTTTTGTTCTTTCTCTGATTGCTTTGGGTGTAAGGTTAGGTTGTTTATTTGTGGTGTTTCTTGTACCGTGATTTAGGATTGTATTGCAATAAACTTCCCTCTTAGAACTGCCTTTGCTATATCCCATAGGTTTTTGGTCATCATGTTTTCATTGTCATTTGTTTGTAGGTATTTTTTTGATTTCCTCTTTGATTTCTTCAGTTATCTCTTGCTTATTAATAGCATATTGTTTAGGCTCCATGTGCTTGTATTTTTTACAGTTTTTTTTTTCCTGTAATTGATATCTAGTCTCATAGTGTTGTGGTCAGAATAGATACCTGATACAATTTCAAGTTTCTTACATTTACCGAGCCTTGATTTGTAACCCAATATATGATCTATGCTGGAGAATGTTCTGTGTGCACATGAGAAGAAAGTGTATTCTGTTGTTTTTGGATGGAATGTCCTATAAATATCAATTAAGTCCATCTTATTGAATGTGTCATTTAAAGCCTGTGCTTCCTTATTTATTTTCATTTTGGATGATCTGTCCATTGTTGAAAGTGGGATGTTAAAGTCCACTACTCTTATTGTGTTACTATCAGCTTCCCCTTTTATGGCTGTTAGCATGTGCCTTATGTATGGAGGTTCTCCTATGTTGGGTGGATAAATATTTACAATTGTTATATCTTCTTCTTGGATTGATCCCTTGATCATTATGTAGTGTCCTTGTCTCTTGTAATAGTCTTTATTGTAAAGTCTATTTTATCTGATATGAGATTTGTGACTCCAGCTTTCTTTTGATTTCCATTAGCATGGAATATCTTTCTCCATCCCCTCACTTTTAGTCTGCGTGTGTCCCTAGGTCTGAAGTGGGTCTCTTGTAGACAGCATATATATGGGTCTTGTTTTTGTACCCATTTAGCCAGTCTATGTCTTTTGGTTGGAGCATTTAATCCATTTACATTTAAGGTAATTATTGATATGTATGTTCCTATTAACATTTTCTTAATTGTTTTGGGTTTGTTTTTGTAGATCACTTCCTTTTCTTGTGTTTCTTCCCTAGAGGAGTTCCTTTAGCTTTAGTTGTAGAGCTGGTCTGGTGGTGCTGAGTTCTCTTAGATTTGCTTGTCTGTAAAGATTTTAATTTCTCCATCAAATCTGAATGAGTTACTTGCTGGGTAGAATAATCTTGGTTGTGGGTTTTTCCCTTTCATTACTTTTACCATGTCCTGACATTCCATTCTGGCTTGCAGAGTTTCTGCTGATACTTCACCTCTTAACCTTATGGGCATTCCCTTGTATGTCATTTGTTGTTTTTCCCTTGCTGCTTTTAATATTTTTTTTCTTTGTATTTAATTTGTGATAGTTTGGTTAATATGTGTCTTGGAGTGTTTCTCCTTGCATTTATCCTGTTTGGGACTCTCTGCACTTCCTGGACATGGCTGACTATTTCTCTTCTGATGTTGGGGACGTTTTCAACTATAGTCTCTGCAAATAATTCCTCATACCCTTTCTTTTCCTCTTATTCTTCTGGGGCCCCTGTAATTCGAATGTTGGTGTGTGTAATATTGTCCCAGATGTCTCTGAGACTGCCCTCAATTCTTTTCATTCTTTTTTATTTATTCAGCTCTCTGATAGTTATTTACCCTATTTTATCTTCCAGGTAACTTATCTGTTCTTCTGCCTCAGTTATTCTGTTATTGATTCCTTCCAGAGAATTTTTAATTTCATTTATTATGTTGTTCTTCAGTGTTTGTTTGCTCTTTAGTTCTTCT
Organism: Lipotes vexillifer; assembly: GCF_000442215.2. NCBI lineage: Eukaryota > Metazoa > Chordata > Mammalia > Artiodactyla > Lipotidae > Lipotes > Lipotes vexillifer. Next base: position 4,700,992 of record NW_006781519.1, on the reverse strand, counting down.
AGGTTCTTGTTAAACGTTTCTTGTGTTTTTTCCATTTTGTTTCCAAGATTTTGATAATCTTTACTATCATTCCTCTGAATTATTTTTCAAGTAGACTTCCTATTTCTTCTTCATTTGTTTGATCTGATGTGTTTTTTTTACCTTGTTCCTTCTTCTGCTGAATAATTTTCTGTCTTCTCATTTTGTTTAACTTACTGTATTGGGTTCTCCTTTTCACAGGCTGCAGGTTTGTAATTCCCATTGTTTTTTGTGTCTGCCCCAGTGGGTGAGGTTGGTTCAGTAGTTTGTATAGGTTTCCTTGTAGATAGGACTGGTGCCTGTGTTTTGGTAGGTGGGGCTGGATATTGTATTTCTGGTGGGCATGGCCGCATCTAGTTGTGTGGTCTGTGAACTTAATATTATTTTAGGTAGCATATGTGCTAATGGTTGGGGTTCTCTTCCTGTCTTGCTAATTGTTTGGCCTGGGGTGTACAGCATTGGAATTTGCTGGCCGTTGGGTGGAGCTGGGTCTCAGTATTGAGATGGATATCTCTGGGGGGGCTATCACTGACTGATATTATGTAGGGCCAGAGGTCTCTGGTGGTCCAATATCCTGAACTTGGCTCTCCCACCTCAGAGGCTCAGGCCTGACACCAGGCTGGAACACCAAGACCCTGTCAGCTGCACAACTCAGAAGATAAAAGAGAAAAAATAGAAAGAAAAATAAAATAAAATAAGAAAAATAATTATTAAAATTAAAATAAAATTTAAAATAATAATTAAAAAGAAGAGAGCAACCAAGCCAATAAACAAATCCCCCAATGATAAAAAGCACTAAAAACTATACTATATAAACATAAAAATCAAAAACAAATCAGTCACAGACAGAAAACCCCAAGTCTACATTTCCTCCCAAAGTCCACTGCCTCAGTTTTGGGATGATTCATTGTCATTTCAGGTATTCCATAGATGCAGGGTACATCGAGTTGACTGTGGGGATTTAATCCACTGCTCCTGCAGCTGCTGAGAGAGATTTCCCTTTCTCTTCTTTGTTCACACAGCTCCTGATCTTCAGCTTTGGTTTTGGCCCCACCTCTTCATATAGGTCGTCCTCAGGAATCAGTTCCCACCCATACGGGACAAGATTAAAGCAGTGGTTGATTAAGGGGCCCTTGCTCATTCGGGCCATGAGGATAGAGGGGTACAGTAGTTATAATTGAAATGTGGGGTAAGCCTATGGTGGCAGAGGCTAGCATGACTTTGCAACAGCCTGTGGCACACTGTATGTTCTCCTGGGGAATTTGTTCCTGGATCATGGGACACTTTCACTGGCGGGTTCATAGGCTCCCAGGAGGGGAGGTGTGGATAGTGACCTGTGCTTGCAAACAGGATTCTTGGTGGCTGTAGCAGCCATGTTAGTGTTTCATGCCTGTCTCTGGTGTCCGTGCTGATAGCCATGGCTTGCACCCATCTCTGGAGCTCATTTAGGCGGTGCTCTGCCTCCTGTCAGCAGACAGGGAATGGATCCCCTCTCCTCATGCACCCCAAAACAATGGTTTCTTGCCTCTTAGGCAAGTCTATACATTTTCCTGGACTCCCTCCCAGCTAGCTGTGGAACACTAGCCCCTTTCCAGCTATGTTCACACAGCCTACCCCAGTCCTCTCCCTGGGATCTGACCTCCAAAGTCTGACCCTCAACTCCCAGGCCCCACTCACACTGGTGGGTGAGCAGACAAACCTCTAAGCCTGGTGAGTGCTAGTCGGCACCAGTCCTCTGTTCGGCAATCTCTCCGCTTTGCTCTCTGCAGTTCTGCTGCCGCTCTTTCCTCCGTGGCTCCAAAGTTTCCCCCCATCCACCTCCCATCTCTACCAGTGAAGGGTTTTCCTAGTGTGTGGAAACTTTTCCTCCTTCACAGCTCCCTCCCAGAGGTGCAGGTCCCATCCCTATTTCTTGTCTCTGATTTTTCTTTTTTTTCTTTTGCCTTACCCAGTTATGTTGGTATTTTCTTGCCTTTTGGGAAGTCTGAGGTCTTCTGCCAGCATTCAGTAGGTGTTCTGTAGGAGTTGTTCCATATGTAGATTTTTTTAATGTATTTGTGGGGGCAGAAGGTGAAACCCACATCTTACTCCTCTGTCATCTTGAAGGTCCCTCCTCCGTTACTGTCTTAATTTATGCTTTTTTGATTTATTTTTGTATTGATATGGTTTGAGTCATTTCACTTTTTCTTTCGTATAACTTTTATATGTACTTTTTTCTGGTTACTCTAGGGTTTACATAAAATATCTTAAAGTTATCACCATCTATTTTAAGCTGATGTCAACTTAAAGGCATCTGTATACAGTAACTGCCTACTACTTCTCCAACACTCACTTAGCTTATTGTTTTTGTAATTTACATCTCTTCTTGCTATGTATCATTTAGCATACTTTTTAGTTATAGTTATTTTTAATACTTTTGTCTTTTAACTTTTATACTAGAATTAGAATTGATTTACTCACCACCATTATGGTAATACAGAATTATGCATTTGTCTATATATTTATCTTTACCAGTGAGTTTCATACATCTTCATACTATCATTTTGCTGTTTAGCTTCTTTGCTTTCAACTTGAATAATTCACTTTAGCATTTCTTGGCATGTCTAGTAGTGTTGGACTATTGCAACTTTTGTTTGTCTGGAAAAATATATCTCTCCTTCATTTTTGAAGGAGAGATTTTTCCAAGTATAGTGTTCTTGGTTGAAATATTTTTCCTTTCAAAACTTTGAATATATTAGCCAAGCGCCTTCTGGCCTGAGAAATTTCTGCTGAAAATTCTACGATAAATTTATTGGGATTCTGTTCAATAGGATGAGTCATTTTCTTTTGCTACTTTCACAATTCTTCTCCAATCTTTGACTGTTAATAATTGAATTATAATATGTCTCAAAGTGGATTTTAATGAGTTCATCTTATTTTGTCTCCTTTGGTCCTCTTGGACCTGGATGTTCATTTTCTTCCCCAGATTTGCGAAGTTTTCAGCCACTGTTTATTTGAGTATGCTTTCTGAATTTTTCTCTTTTCCCCTTCTGGGACTCCCATAATGTATACTCCCATAATATGTACTTTTGATTGTGGCTTCTAATTGTCTTAAGATTTCTTCATTCTTTTCTTGATCATACATCACTGTCTCATAGGTAGGGATTCTGTCAAGATGTTGTCCTAGGGCTCCCCTGGTGGTGCAGTGTTTAAGAATCAGCCTGCCAATGCAGGGGACATAGGTAAATTCTAGTATATACAAATCATAATGTAGTTCATTGCAACTGTAGTAATCCAACAGTGTTTTTGCTAATTATTTCCAGATTTTTATGCATAAAGCTCACACTTAATAAAGAAATCAAGAATAAAAATAAGCCCATAAAATATTTTATCACAAATATGTATAAAATATTTTTACATCTCCTATTACACCAATTCCTTGTTATAACATCATAGATTCATGTAGATATACCAGTTTACATGCCTGAATTTATAATATGTAATTATAATTATGTTGAATTATTATATTTATATTGATTTTATATCCTACAACTTTAATAAATTTGTTTCTTAGTTCTAAGTTTTTTAATGGAATCTTTAGGATTTTCTACACATAAGAACAGGTCATCTTCAGACAGAAATAATTTTACTTCTTCCTTTCTAATTTGGATAGATTTTATTTATTTTTCTTGCTTAATTATTCTAGCTAGGACTTCAAACTCTGTATTAGATAGAAATGGTGAGAGTGGACATCCTTGTATTGTTTGTGATTTTCCAGGAAAATCTTTCAGTTTTTCACCATTGAGTATGATGCTATTTGTTGACTTTTCATATATAGCTTTTATTATGTTGAGGTACTTCTACTCCTAGTTTGTTGAGATTTTTTTAATGAGAACATACTGAATTATAAAAATACACTTTCTGCTTCCACTAAAGTGATCATGTGATTTTTATTCTTAATTCTGCTAAAGTGTTGTATAACATTAATTAATTTTTATATGCTTAACCATCCTTGCATTCCACAGATAAATCCCACTTCGTCATGGTGTATGATCTTAATGTGCTGTTGCATTTGGTTTACTAGTATTTTGTTAAGATTTTTGCATGTACATTCATCAAGGATATTTTCCTGTAGTTTTTTTTCTTATTTTTCTTCTTTTTTCTCTTGTGTCTTTGTATGGCTTTTGTTTCAGAGTAATGCTAGTTTTAGAGAATGAACTGGGAAATGTTCCCTATTCTTTAATTTTTGGGAATAGTTTGAGGAAGATTGGTGTTAATTCTTCTTTAAATATTTTATAGAATTCACCAATGAAGCCATCAAGTCCTGGGCTGTTCTTTGTTGAGATAACTTTGATTTCTGATTCAATCTCTTTACTCATAGGTCTGTTCAGATTTTCCATTTGCAGAAGAATAACATTGAAGATTTATTATATACGATATACAAATATCAACTCAAAATAGATTAATGGCTTAACAGTAAGAAGTGAAATTATCACTCCTAGAAGAAAACATAGAGGAAAACTTCATGGTATTATTTTTGGCAAAGGGTTTCTTGGATGTGACATAAAAAACACAAGCAACAAAAGAAAAAAATAAGTAAGTTGAACTGTATCACACCGAAAAACTTCTACAACACAGACCTTCCACCCTTCACAAAAATAACTCAAAATTTATCATAGACATACATTAAAAATACATAACTTTAAAATTCCTAGAATATAAAATATGAAAAAACCTGGATGACTTTGGGTATAGTTATGCCTTTTTAGATACAACATCAAAGACCTGATCAATGAAAGAAAAAATTAATAGACTAGACTTAATTAAAATTAAGAATTTCTGCTCTATGAAAGACAATATCAAGAAAATTAGAATACAAGCACAGGTTGGGAGAAAATATTTGCAAGAAATGCATCCAAAATATAAAAAGAACTCTTAAAACAACAGTAAGAAAACAAACAACCTGATTAAAAATTTAGCCAAACACTTTAGGGTGCCTCACCAAAGAAGATACATAGATGGCAGATAAACATATGAAAAGATGCTCCACAAATTATGTTATCAGGGGAAAGGAAATTAAAGTAACAAGATACGACTACACAGCTACTAGAATGGCCAAAATCCAAAACACTGACTATATCAAATACTTACAGATATGGAGCAACAGGAACACTTATTCATTGATGGTGGGAATGCAAAATTGTACAGCCATTTTGGAAGACAGTTTGGCAGTTTCTTACAAAACTAAACATACTCTTACCATACAATCCAACAATTGCACTCCTTGGTATTTACCAAAAGAAGTAAAAAACTTATGTCCAGAGAAAAACTTGCACACAGAAGTTTATAGCAGCTTTATTCATAATTGCTAAAACTCGGAAGCAATCAAGTCCTTCAGTAAGTGAATCAATAAATTGTGGTAAATATGTAAAATGGAATAGTATTCAGGAGGACAGTGAAATGAGCTATGAAGACAAGATAGGACATGGAGTAAACTTAAATGTGTATTACTAAGTGAATGAAGCCAAACTGAGAAAGCTAAATACTGTATCATTCCAACATATGGCATTCTGGAAAAAGCAAAACTATGAATACAATTTAAAAAATCAGGGGCTTTCAAGGGTGGGGAAGATAAATAGACAAACACAGAAGATTTTTAGGGTAGTAAAAATACTCTGTATGAGATTATAATAATTTCATATATGTCATTATACATTTGTTCAAATCCATTTATTGTTATACATTTGTTAAGATCCATAGAATGTACAACACCAAGAATGAACCATAATGAGCTATAGATTTTGGGTGATTATGTGTCAGTGTATGTCTATCCTTGGTAACAAAATTACCATTCTGATGAGTGATGTTGATAATAGGGGAGGTTATGAATGTGTTGGGGCAGGGGTTATGTGGAAAATTACTGCATCTTTCAATTTTGTTATGAAACTAAAAACTCTTAAAAAGCATTCTGCACAGTAAAAGAAACAATCAGTAGAGTGAAAAATCAACATACAGAATGGGAGAAAATATTTGCAAGCCATACATCTGATAAGAAGTTAACATTCAAAATATATAAAGAACTCCTATAACTCAATAGCAAACAAACAAACAAAAAAAGACAAAAATCAAATTACCCAACTGAATACTATAGAAAGGATTGGAATAGAAATTTATCCAAACAAGACATACAAAAGGCCAACAGGTGAATAGAAAGATGTACAGCATCACTAATTATCAGGGAAATGCAAGTAAAAAATGTAATGAGATATCTTCTCACACCTCTCAAAATTATGATTACCCCCCCCCAAAAAAAAGAAAAATAAGATTCAAGAGTTTTCAAGGGTGTGGGAAAATTGGGAAATTTGAACAATGTTGGTGGTATTGTAAAATTTTGCAATAGCTATGGAAAAACAGCATTAAGGTTATTCAAACAATTGAAAATAGAATTCTCACTTCTGGGTATATATCCAAAATAATTGAAATCAGGATCTTGAAGAGATTTTCACTCCTATGTTCATTGCAGCATCATTCACAATAGCCAAGAAAGAAAAAAATAACATTGTCTGTTAACAGATAAATGGTTAAAGAAAGTATGATATATACAAACAATGGAATATTATTCAGCATTAAAAGGGAGAAAATCTTGTCATATACAAAAACATGAGTGAACCTGTTGGACATTATGCTTAGTGAAATAAACCAGCCACAGAAGGACAGATACTGCCTGATTCTGCCAATATAAAAAATCTAAAATAAACAAATTCATAGAATCAGAGATTAGAATGGTGATTGTCAAGATTTGGGGGTAGTGGGGAATGAGGAGTTTCTGTTGAATAGGTATATTGTTTAATTTTGCAAGATGAATAATTTCTAAAGATTTGCTGCACAGCTATGTGCCTATGGTTAACAATACTGTGTCGTGAACTTACAACTTTGTTAAGAGAGTAGATTATGTGTTAAATGTTCTTACCACAACAACAACAAAAATAGGTCTCAGGGCTTCCCTGGTCACGCAGTGGTTGAGAGTCCACCTGCTGATGCAGGCGACACAGGTTTGTGCCCCAATCCGGGAAGATCCCACATGCCACGGAGCTGATGGGCCCGTGAGCCATGGCCACTGAGCCTGTGTGTCTGGAGCCTGTGCTCCACAATGGGAGAGGCCACAACAGTGAGAGGCCCGCGCACTGCAAAAAAAAAGAAAAAGTGGCCTCAGAGACAATAATTATAAAGCTACTGATAATTATATTCATTCTAAGCACTGTTTTGGAGTAATCCAGGATGTAAAACTTTTGTAGATCCTTTTGGAAGACTTTGTCAAGGGTTGGATGGAAGGTGCTGTGTTTCAGTGTGGGGTGTGTGCATATGACTTTCTTAGAGAGATATAAATAAAAATAACTCACCATGTGAATGATGGCTAGTGAGGGAATAGGGGCAAGAAAAAATGTAGATTCTTTTTTTCTTAATTTTTATTTTATATTGAACTATAGTTGATTAATAATATCATGTTAGTTTCAGGTGTATAGCAAAGTGATTCAGTTATACATATGCATGTATCTATTCTTTTTCAAATACTTTTCCCATTTAGATTATTATGAAATATTGAGCAGAGTTCCCTGTGCTATACAGTAAGTCCTTGTTGGTTATTTATTTTAAATATAGCAGTGTGTACATATCAATCCAAACTCCCAATCTATCCCTCCCAGCCAGATTTACCCACTGATAACCATAAGTTCATTCTATAAGTCTGCAAGTCTTTTTCTGTTTTGTGACTAAGTTTATTTATATGATATTTTTTTAGATTCCACATATAAGCAATATCATATCATATTTATCATTCTCTGTCTGACATACTTCATTTAGTATAATCTCCAGGTCCATCCATGTTGCTGCAAATGGCACTATTACATTATTTTAAATGGCTGAGTAATATTCCATTGTATATATGTATAGCATCATCTTTATCTATTCCTCTGTCAATGAACATTTAGGTTGCTTCCATGTCTTGTCCACTGTAAACAGTGTTGCAATGAATATTGGGTTGCATGTATCCTTTCAAACCATATTTTTCTCCAGATATGTGCCCAGGAGTGGGATTGCTGGATCATACTGTAGCTCTATTTTTAGTTTTCTAATGAAACTCCATACTGTTCTTCATAGTGACTGTACCAAATTGCCTTCCCACCAGCAGTGTAGTAGGGCTCTCTTGTCTCTACACCCTCTCCAGCATTTATTTTTTTGTAGATTTTTGATGATAGCCATTCTGACTGGTGTAAGGTGATTTGCATTTCTCCTATAATTAGCAATGTTGAGTATTTTTTAATATGCCTATTAGTAATCTGTATGTCTTCCTTGGAGAAATGTCTCTTTATGTTTTTTGCTCATTTTTTGATTGGATTGTTTGTAGTTTTGTTATTGAGCCGCATGAGGTGTTTGCAAATTTTGGAGATTAATCCCTCACCAGGAGCGTCGTTGCAAATATTTTCTCCCATTCTTTGGGTTGTCTTTTCATTTTGTTTATGGTTTCCTTTGATGTGAAAAAGATTTTGAGTTTAATTAAGTCCCATTTGTTTATTTTTTGTTTTTATTTCCATTACTCTAAGAGATGGATTGGAAAAGATATTGCTGCAATTTATGTCAAAGAATTTTCTACATATATTTTCCTCTAAGAGTTTTACAGTATCCAGTCCTACATTTAGTTCTTTAATCCATTTTGAGTATACTTTTGTGTGTGGTGTTAAAAACTGTTCTTATTTCGCTTTTTTACATGTCGCTGTCCAGTTTGCCCAACACCATTTATTGAAGAGACTGCCTTTTCTGCGTTGTATAGTCTTACATCCTTTGTCATACATTAATAGAGCATAGAGCATAGCAAGGGTCTATATCTGGGCTTTCTATCCTGTTCCATTGATCTATATTTCTGTTTTTATGCCAGTACCATACTGTTTTTTCTTTTGTTTTTTTTTTTGTTTGTTTGTTTTGTTTTGTTTTGTTTTTGCGGTACATGGGCCTCTCACTGCTGTGGCCTCTCCCACTGCAGAGCACAGGCTCCAGACATGCAGGCTTAGTGGCCATGGCTCACGGACCCAGCCGCTCCACGGCATGTGGGATCCTCCTGGACTGGGGCACGAACCCGTGTCCCCTGCATTGGCAGCAGAGTCTCAACCACTGTGCCACCAGGGAAGCCCCATACCATACTGTTTTGATGACTGTAGATTTGTAGTATTGTCTGAAGTCGGGGACCCTGATTCCTCCAGCTCCCTTTCTCTTTCACAACATTGCTTTTGCTATTTGGGGTCTTTTGTGTCTCCATACAAATTGCAAACATTTTGTTATAGTTCTGTGAAAAATGCCATTGGTAATTTGACAGGGATTGCATTGAATCTGTAGATTGCCTTAGGGAGTGTGGTTATTTCAACAACATTGATTCTTCCAATTCAAGAACATTGTGTATCTTTATATCTGTGTCATCTTTGATTTCTCTCATCAGCGTCTTATACTTTTCAGAGTACAGTTATTTTGCCTCCTTACGTAGGTTTATTCCTAGGTATTTTATTATTTTGATGCAATGGTAAATGGGATTGTTTCCTTAATTTCTCTTTCTGATCTTTCATTGTTAGTGTATAGAAATGCAACAGATTTCTGGGTATTTATTTTGTATTCTGCAATGTTACCAAATTCATTTATGAGTTCTAATAGTTTTCTGGTAGCATCTTTAGAGTTTTCTATGTATAGTATCATGTCATTGGAAACCAGTGACAGTTTTAATTTTTCTTTTCCAAGTTGGGTTCCCTTCATTTCTCTTTCTCTGATTACTGTAGCTAGGACTTCTAAAACTATGTTGAATAAAAGTGGAATGAGTGGGTATCCTTGTCTTTTTCCTGATCTTAGAGGAAATGCTTTCCGCTTTTCACCACTTAGAATGATGTTTGTCATATATGCCCTTTATTATGTTTAGGTATATTCCCTCTATGCCCACTTTATGGAGAGTTTTTATCACAAATGTGTGTTAAATTTTGAAAACTTTAAAATTTTATGCATGTTAAATGAATTTGTTAAATTTCAGAAATTTAACAAATTCTGCATTCACTGAGATGATCAAAGAGTTTTTATTCTTCAATTTGTTGATGTGGTGTATCACATTGATTGATTTGTGGATATTGAAAGATACTTACATCCCTGGGATAAATCCCACTTGATTGTGGAGTATGATTCTTTTAATGTAGTGTTGGATTCAGTTTGCTAGCATTTTGTTGAGGATGTTTGCATCTATGTCCATCTGTGATATCGGCCTGTAATTTTCCTTTTTTGTTGTATCTTTGTATGGTTTTGGTATCAGGGTGGTGGTGCCCTCATAGAATGAGTTCAGAAGTGTTCTTTGCTCTGCAATTTTTTTGGAATACTTTCAGAAGGATGGGTGTTAACTCTTCTCTAAATGTTTGATAGAATTCACCTGTGAAGACAGCTGTTACTAGACTTTTGTTTGTTGGAATTTTTAAATTACGTTTTCAATTTCAGTACTTGTGATTGGTCTGTTCCTATTTTGTATCAGTCTTGGGAGACTGCACCTCTTCTGCCTCAGTTATTCTGGTATTGATTCCTTCTAGTGTATTTTTCATTTCTGTTTTTGTGTTGTTCATTTCTGTTTGTTTGTTCTTTAGTTCTTCTAGGTCTTTGTTATACATTTCTTGTATCTTCTCAATCTGTGCCTCCATTCTTTTTCTGAGATCTGAGATCATCTTTACTATCATTACTTTGAATTCTTTTTCAGGTTGCCTATTTCCACTTCACTTAGTTGTTCTTCTGGGGTTTTATATTTTTCCTTCATCTGGGACACATTCTTTTGCTGTCTCATTTTGTTTAACTTTCTGTGATTGTGGATTCCATTCTGCAGGCTGCAGGGTTGTATTTCTTGCTTCCTCTGTCTGCCCCTTGGTGTATGAAGCTGTCTAAGAGGCTTTTGCAGTCTCCCTGGTGGGAAAGACTGGGTCCTGCCCACTGATATGTTGAGCTTGGGCTTGTGACTTTGGTAGGCAGAGCCATTTCAGAAAGTGTGTTTATCAGGCTCAGGAAGACTTTAAGCATCTTGTCTGCTGATGGTTGGAGCTGTGTTCCCACATTGTTTGTTATTTGGTCTGATGCATACCAGCACTGGAGCCTACAGGTGGTTGGGTGAGGCCAGGTCTTGGTGGGAAAATGGCAACCTCCACCAGGGCTCACACCAATGAGTACTCCCAAGAAATACTGTCTACAGTATCTTTGTCCCTGCAGTGAGCCACAGCCACCCCTGCCTCCTCAGGAGACCCTCCAGTACTAGCATGTCATTCTGGCCCTCTCTCTTATGAGGCCACCACTTTTTTCCTTCTGGTCTGGTGTGCACAAGAACCTATGTGTACCCTCTAATGATGGAGTTTTTGTTTCCCTCAGTCCTGAGGAATTCCTGCTATCAAACTCTGCTGATCTTCAAAGCCAGATTCTCTGGGAGACACCAGACCCCTAGGCTGCAGAGCCTGACATAAAACTCAGAACTTTCACTTTTGTGGGAGAACTTCTGTGGTATAATTATTTTCCAGTTTGTGCATTGTCCACTTGGTGGGTATGGGATTTGATTCTATCACGATTGCACCCCTCCTATTGTCTTGTGCCTTCTTCTTTGTTTTGGACTTAGGGTATCTTTTATGGTAAGTTCTGGGGTTTTTTTTCATTGGTTGTTCAGCAGTTAGTTGTGACTTTGGTGTTTCCGTAAGAAGAGGTGAGCTCATGTTTTTCTATTCTGCTATGTTTGAAAATTCTTACATTTGTACTATATATGGACTTTAAAAATTATTTCAGGGCTTCCCTGGTGGTGCAGTGGTTGAGAGTCTGCCTGCCAATGCAGGGGACATGGGTTCATGCCCTGGTCTGGGAGGATCCTGCATGCTGCGGAGCAGCTGGGCCCATGAGCCATGGCTGCTGAGCCTGCACATCTGGAGCCTGTGCTCCACAATGGGAAAGGCCACAGCAGTGAGAGGCCCATGTACCACACACAAAATATATATATATATATATATTTCATAGTCAGTATATTAGATCTAAGATCACAATACATATAAAGGCCAGAATATGAATATATATTGCCTAATTCATTTCTTTCCACCATCACAAATAGTATTATAGTTCATTCACACAAATCAGTTTCCTTTGGTTGCCACAGACCCATCCCTATGGAAAATAAATTCAAAAGACACAAATACAAACTCTTAGAACTATTTTTTTAAAGCCCAATTACTGCAAAAATGTCCTGTATCTTACTAATTAGTTAAAATTTAATTATAGGAAATGTGAGTGAGAGATTTGGGGACAACAGTGAAAACCAAACTTTGAGGAGGTGTAATTACTAGGAATGGAGAAACAGGGTCCAGTCACAAAGGAATTTGTTAAGACTTTCATTTAGTACAAGGTGTTTGGAAATAATACGTTTGCATTGACTCAAATGTTTCAGAAATCCTTGTATATTTTAATCATTATAGAAGTTGCTTTTTACAATTTGCAAACATGAAATTTTTGCCATTATTCCTAAATTCGCTACTCTACTTAGTGAATATGCATCTATCAAATTGAATGTCCTTATTTGATACTGACAAAGTTTGGTTTTATATTAATTTCAGGAAAGTATGAATCTACCTCTAAATAAACTAAAACAATGGACAACAGAAGAAAATTCTTAAATGAGAAAAATAATTTTCAATATATAATGATTCCCTCTTGCACATCCACACACCATACACTCACACATAATTGGTAACTACTAGAGAGATGCTTGGGGAAAAAGAGCAAAATCTCTTTCATGTATATTTTACTATTTATTTAAAGACAACAATTTTCTATTTGTTCTTGAAGTTTAATTTGTCTAGATATTTTTTAAATTAATTTATTTTTGCTGTTTTACATCTTCATTTCTGTGCGAGGGCTTTCTCTAGTTGTGGCAAGCGGAGGACACGCTTCACCATGGTGCGTGGGCCTCTCACTATGGCGTCCTCTCTTGTTGTGGAGCACAGGCTCCAGATGCGCTGGCTCAGTAATTGTGGCTCATGGGTCTAGTTGCTCCGTGACATGTGAGATCCTCCCAGACCAGGGCTCGAACCCGTGTCCCCTGCATTAGCAGGCAGATTCTCAACCACTGTGCCACCAGGGAAGCTCCTGCCTAGATATTTTTGATTTAAATTATCAGCCCAATATATTGTTTTATAGCAGTATATAACATGGTATGGAGTCATATAATATCTTTCCAAATGAAACTAGCATGGTAATATTAAGAGAGCAGTTCCATACTTTTTTAGTATGTTTATTATGTTATTTGGGATAATTTGAATTAAGTTACTTAAATTGTCAATTGCTGTGTACCACACAAGGCACATCACTCAAGAGAATTTGGGTATCTGTTCATCATATTAAACAAAAACAGTAGCATTTTATTGTGATTCTTTGTCTTCCACAAGTTATTTACTGCTTTCAAATTCAGTATTGTGGCCCCCAAAATCTGCTAGAGTGTAAAAGAAGATGCATTCATAAGTTTACAAAGGAAATTTTCTAACAAATGTTTGAAATTGTTTCCAATTAAGTTTAATACCCAGGAAAGTAGAATTATAAGAGTAACTCTCTCTTAATTCTTGTTTCTTGCTGCAAGAGATGTAGCCAAGAGCCCTATAAAGTAGCAATGGAAAAATGAACCCTACCTGAGTTCTCTGCCTGATTCCACACTTCAACTGAGTTTACGTGTTAACTTTCATCAGGAAAGTGCCCCAACCACTATTCCCAAGGGAGTTTGAAAGTTGGAAAATAAAACCTAGAAGACAGAACACTGAGAGCAGCAAGCTCCCGGAGAATCTCAGCATATGTATGCCTGTAGCTTTGTCATTGGCCCTGTGTCTCAATGAACATCATGCAGTGGCTGTTCTTGCATATCATGTAATTGTATCATACTGCAAAATACAGAAAAAAAATCTCCATGTGACTGAAGAAGTGTTCACCATTGGTAGTGTGGAGAATCGGTGTCACTGGTGCTTATTTATTTTTTCTGTTTGTGGTAGAATAACTATTCATAAATCTACACTGGAAGATATGGAGAATAGGAAGAGAGTGAGAAAGAAAATAACTTTATAATATATAAGTTACCAGATAGATAGATAAACAGGTATAGATGTATATACCATTATATAGATATAGATTTACACTGTTCAATTGAGCTGCCACTAGCCATGTGTAACTATTTAAATTTAAATTTAAACTGATAAAAACTAAATAAACTAAAATTTTCAACTCATTCATTGTATTGTCCACACTTCAAGTTATTAACAGCCAGATATAGTTAGTGGCTATCATTCTACTTTATAGAACATTTCAATCATTGCAGAAAGTTCTATTGGACAGTGCTCTTATAAACTATATCTATATACAGTATAACATGTACAAAAATAGAAAATAAAAAATATTATACAACAAATAAAAATGAGTAGAAATTCTAATATTCTTCTATTCCCCAATTCCCTAATATTCTCCCATTCCCCAAAAAACCATCTTGCGGAATCCTTGTGTATGTACATCTTTCTTTGAAGATTATTGACTGCCCTATTATAAAAGAAAGTACCTAACTCAGAAAATCTAATTTTGTTTACAGAATATTAACATGTTTTAAAATCAACATAGCTGTGATTTATTATTAAATTAACAGTTATTACTTATTATTTCTAATAATGCCAATCATAATTTTAAAAACATAGCAGTGTTTTATATAATATAAAACATTTAAAAAAATGATAAAGTCATGGAGTTAAAAGGCCTAGACTTCCCTAAATATGAAACAATTAAGTTTCAGAAATAAAATAACTTCTCAGCCTAATCACATAATTAATCAGTTGCCTTTTTTAGTTAATTCACTGGGATATTAAATATTTAAACAAAAATGAATGTAACTGATTAATCCAAACAGTTCTAATCTCTCTAGGCTCTGCTGTATGACCATGTACTAAAGTTTTTGTAATCACTTTTTTTTTTTTTTTTTTTTTTTTTTTTTTGCGGTATGCAGGCCTCTCACTGTTGTGGCCTCTCCCATTGCAGAGCACAGGCTCCGGATGTGCAGGCTCAGTGGCCATGGCTCACGGGCCCAACCACTTCATGGCATGTGTGATCTTACTGGACCGGGGCACAAAGCTGTGTCCCCTGCATTGGCAGGCAGACTCTCAACCACTGCACCACCAGGGAAGCCCTTGTAATCACTTTTAAGACAGAGTACATTTAAATCAGAAATAGTTCTACTTCAGAGACATTGAATAGAGAGTAATGTTAAGTGTGTATCACTTTTTAATTATAGCTTTTCATTACTTGTATTCGTAAATAATTTTCTTGCAAAGAGTTTAAGAAAATGAGTTTATTATTATTTTGTGGTCATACTAAATTAAAAGTAAACTGAAAATTATAAATTTCAAATAATATATTTTATTTATGGTAATCAACAATTTTCTTATATAACTGTTGTCAATAAGAGATTGTTATATGCTCACAAAGGCTATATTTTTCAAAAAGTTATTACATAAAATATTTATATGACTAAAATTATCCTGTTTGGGTAAGAAAATAAATGTTGGAATACAGATGAGGAGACATATTACTTAAATTTAGTTTGTATAGCACCTTAAGTATCTAGAAGTATTAACCTCATAACTAATATATTCTTTGCCAAAAGGTACTATAGTTTAATATTTGCAAATCAATTTGAAATTTTAATTAGATTGCTCTTGTTTGCATTTATGAATATGTCAGACTTCTTTTATTTATTCCTATCTATTCCCTTTCCTTCCTTTAAAACAAACAAAAAAAATCCTTTACTGCTTTCTTTCTATTCTTTTAGAATGCAGTGGATATCATACTAAAAGGCAATTAAGATAATGAGTTGAAATGTATCGTTTCTCTTCTTTTTAAATTGGAGTATAGTTGCTTTATAATGTTGTGTTAGTTTCTGTTGTACAGCAAAGCAAATCAACTATATGTATACATATATTCCCTCCTTTTTGGATTTCCTTCCCGTTTAGGTCCCCACAGAGCACTGAGTAGAGTTCCCTGTGTTATACAGTAGGTTCTCGTTAGTTATTTATTTTATACATTGTAGTGTATATATGTCAATCCCATCTCCCAATTTTCATCCACAAAGTAAATGTTATTCTTTTTATAGTTTAAGGATGCCATTTTACAAATTATAGTACATGTTGTTATACTTTTCATGCAATAATATCTTCTTTCTCTCCACATATCATTACAAATTCCCTAGTGCATTGCTAGTTCATTCCTCATTAACCTGAGATTCTAAGTTTAGTTACTACAAGTATTAAAAATTTATGGATCTGTTCTCTAGGGTACTATTTAATAAATGTTAGAGAGCCCAGTTCAATATAGAACTGAAAAATATTTTTTTAAATGGCTAGTTTTATGATTCTGATAGGTGATTAAATTATGATAGAGATGATTTGAAAAGTCAGGAATGTGTGTAAACTACATGGGCTTTATATTTTCAAATTGTGTGCTTTATACATGATTCTGAAATTTAATTGCCTTAATCCAAAGAAATACAAAAGTAGATATTCAAGCAAAACTTTTCTATTCATTTATCTCTCTATTACCATCCTTCTCTCCCTTCCTCAATGTGTGTGTGTGTGTGTGTGTGTGTGTGAGGGAGAGAGAGAGAGAGAGAGAGAGAGAGCCTTAGCTAGTTTTGGGTAAAATGGCTTACTCTCTATCTTATGAATGTATCCTAGGAATGACTTTGGCAAACAATTGCATATGAAAAGCTTTGGAAAGAACGGCTGAAGTGGTGAAGAGTCTTACATATCTAACCACTGGCAAAACTAATGTAAGACAATTAAACACATTTTTTTTCACCTAAGTTCTTCTCAAGTTTTCTAATTCTCTTTTTCCTCTCAAAATACTTACCATGTGAAAATGATTATTTGCAGTAATTGCTTTGAAACAGTCGGCTATACTTTGAAAACATATAAATGTTATAATCCTACTTACCACCATGTAATGGAGTTTTAATGTAGCATAATTTTTTAAAGAATAAAAATTAACAAATGAAGTAAAATTTAGGGAAATATTATTGTCATCAAACTTACAAATGTTATAAACCTTTCAAGGCAGGTCATAAGACCCAAAGGCCAAAAAGTTGTATACCCACAAATTTATTTATGCAAAAATCTCTTTGGTAAAATAACCTTAAACAAACACAAAACACTTCTGGGTAGCTGAAGAAAATGGTGACCACTTATCTAATCATCTTCCAATAGTTCCTGAAAAATAATAGAGAACAAAATGGGGAAAACAAATCTACACAGGAATCATGCCTTCCATATTACCTGAAGACAGAGAATGCCCAAACTTAGAAATAACTACAAGTAAAAAGAGAAAAATCACCAACTCCCATGTACAATCTTTCATCCTCCCACCTCAACCCCATCCTACCACAGGTGTTTCTGAAAAGGAAAGTAAGACTGAGAAAAACTGAAGAGACGAGGGGAAACTAGTGAAGGAGGCCCAAGGCTGATCACAAAACTTAACTAGAAAGTCTAAGCTGTCCCTTACATAAAAAAATTAAAAAATAAAAAATAAAAAAATAATAATCAGCTATTTTAAAGCACAGATTACAGAAACTGGATTTAAAATTGCATATGTTTGAAGAGACAGTTTTCTTGATGTGTAGCTTCTATGGGAGAAAGAGAGGGTTTGAAAGGTCAATCCAATTAAATGGTAATTTAGGAATTAAATGGTAAATGAGAAATATAACCAAAGGAGAAAATACAGAGTGTTCTGAAACAGAAGAGAACTACTAAATTGAAAGTCCCAAAACACCTCCCTTCCCACACCAAAACACACAATCAAAAAAAAAAAAATCCACTCACATGTTGGGATTATGAAAACAAAACAAAACCAAACAGAAAAAACAAAAAAAACAAAAAACAAGAGGGAGAATAACAAATCCATACAGAGCTATTAAAAAAAAAAAAAAAAAAAAAAAAAAACAGAAAACCAAATTCAACATATATGATCTCATGAATATCCCCTCCAAGTAGGAAACATGAAACAGAAAAATACTGTAAGATAAATGAATTAAATACAATAAATAAGTATTTGAAAGTATTAAAACTTATTTTGAATTAGAATCTAAAAACAAAACAATGAAAAAATAGACAAAAAAAACCCTGAAAGAAATGGAAAAAAAAGATTTGATTAAATCATGAGAGAAATAAAATAAATTACAAAATTGGCTCAGATATAAAGAATAAATTACAAGATGCTCAAGGGAAGATGGATATAAACGGAAATTGAATAAAGGGCATTGAAGAAAGACAGGAAAATAAGTAAAAGTGTATGAATGAGTTGAGAATAAAAGTAAAAAGGGTCAGAGAAAAAGTAGTGGAAATAGAAGGAGATGTAAATTAAAAATAACATTAACAATATATGAACCTCTTTCCAAAATAGCAAAATAATGAATCTGTATATAGAAAGAAGTCAGTGAAAATTCAAAAATTTAACCAGAATACTAATGTCAAGACATATGTTAATAAAGGTATTACATTTCAAAATTAAAGGTAAAATCCTTGAGGTTTATATGCAAGCAGACAAAATAATTTAAAAGTCAAAATTTAGACTGGTATCAGACTTCCTAAAATTAATATATAAAACAAGAAATAATAGAGTAACATGTAACAAAATATTACTGAACCAATTATTTCATGTCTAAACCAAACTATCCTTCAAATATCAAGGCCATAAAAACTAACATTTTAATGTACAAGAATTTGAGGAATTTATGTAATTCTGCACTGATGAGAATTTCTTCGGGAATCTACTGAGGATAAGGTTTATGCAGCAAAGAGGTAACTGGAAAATTGTCAGCAATATAACTGATGTTGAGTATTTTAGAATATGCAAATTTGCATCTACTACTGAAACAAAGGTGGACACAAGAGGAAAATTAATGTAATTTTTTTTTTCTGACAAAGGGAAATAATGAAATTTTAAAAATAAAGAGAAGGAAATAGGAGAGAGAAAAATACCATAAGCTCATCATCTGTTATTTAGGCAATATAAAAAATTAAATGATATCAATAAAACTGATAAGAGTATAGCAAAATGATGCATCAAAAAATAAGGTACCAGGGTAATTAAGAAGCAGCCACTAGAACATTTTTTTTTAAATCCTAAATACTGTATTTTTCTTAATTAAAGAGAAATAAATGCATAATTTTTAGAGGAAAACACAACAAATGTAACAAATACACCTAATTAAAAATATTATGACAAATTTCAAAACAAACATATCAATCACATTAATAAAAATGAAAAGGTTTAATTTTACCTATTAAAAGAAAATGATTTTGAATTTGGCTCACAAAACAATATCTAACTAAGATCTATAAAAAAGAAACATCAAAAAAAGATAACACAGAAAGGTCAAAAACTAAAATATATAAAAAGGTCTACCAGGAAAATGAAAAGAGCAAGGATAAAAATTTTGATATTGGACAAAGTAGAATTGAAGCACAAAAGCCTTAAATATGAAAAAGAAAGATATTTTTATACTAAAATATGCAATTTACACTAAATTTACAACTCATTCATATTTATCCATCAAAAACCCACAGCAATCCAGTTGAGGACTTGCTGTCAAGATTGTGGAGTAAAATGATGTGAGCACATCCCTTCTTACAAAAACACCAAAATCACAACTAATTGCTGAACAACCATCAACAACAACAGCAAAAATAATAAATGCTGGAACATACCAAAAAAGATATGTGACACCCAAAGACAAAGAAGAGTTCACACCACAAGAAGGTAGGAGAGGCGCAATCATGATAAAATCAAATCCCATACCCACTTGGTGGGTGATCCACAAACTGGAAAATAATTATACCACAGAACTTTTCCAACAGGAGTGAAAGTCCTGAATCCCACGTTAGGCTCTGCAGCCTCGGGGTTCTAGCAATGGGAGGAGGAACCCCCAGAGAATCTGACTTTGAAGGTCAGTGAGGTTTGAATATAGGGCTGGAGGAAACAGAAACTCCACTCTTGGGGGGCACACACAAGGTCGCACATTCACCAGATCCCAGAAAAAAAAGCAGTGACCCCATAAGAAACAGAGCCAGACTTAATTGCTAGTATTGTAGGTTGTCCTGTGGAGGCAGGGGGTGGCTGTGGCTCACTGTGGGGACAAAGACACTGACAGCTGCATCTCTGGTGAGTTCTCATTGATGTGAGCCCTCTTGGATGCTACCATTTCCCCCACAGTACCTAGCACCATCCAAAGGCCTGTAGTCTCCAGTGCTGGGATGCCTCACATCAAACAACAAACAGGCTGGGATCAGAGCCCCACCCATCAGCAGCCAAGATGCTTAAAGTCTTCCTGAGCATGGTCACACCCACCAGAGGGACAAGAACCAGGTCCAACCACCAACAGCCAGAAACCAGACCCTGCCACAAGGAAACCTTCACAAGCCTCCTAGATAGCCTCATCCACCAGAGAGAAGACAGCAGAAGCAAGAACTACAACTCTGCAGAATGGAAACCACAATCACAGAAAGTTAGACAAGATGAGACCACTGAGGAATATGTACCAAAAGAAGGAAAAAGATAAAACCCCAAAAGAACAACTAAGTTAACTGGAGATAGTCAATTTCACAGAAAAAATAATGCAGAGGAATGACAGTAAAGATAATTCAAGATCTTGGAAAATGAATGGAGGCACAGATTGAGAAGATGTAAGAAATATTTAACAAAGACCTAGAAGAACTAAAGAATAGATAAACAGAGACAAACAACAAAACAACTGAAAAGAAAAATACACTAGAAGGAATCAATAGCAGAGTAGCTGACACAGAAGAATGGATAAGTGACCTGTAAGACAGAATGGTAGAAATCACTGTCATGGAACAGGATAAAAAAAAAAAAAATGAAACAAAATGAAGACTGTCTAAAATATCTCTGAAATAATATTAAATGCAACAATATTTGCATTGTAGGTGACTCAGAAGGAGAAGAAAGAGAGGAAGTACCTGAGAAAATATTTGAAGAGATAAAGGCTGAAAACTTCCCTAACATGGTAAAGAAAACAGTCACCCAAGTCCATGAAGCACAGAGGGTCCCAGGCAAGATAAACCCAAGGAGGAACCTGCCAAGACACATAGTAATCAAACTGCCAAAAATTTAAAACAAAGAAAATATATTAAATGCAACAAGAGAAAAGCAACAAATAATGAACAAAGGAACTCCCATAAAGTTATCAACTGATTTCTCAGAAGAAACACTGCAGGGTAGAAGGGAGTGATAAGGTATATTTAAAGTGATGAAAGAGAAAAACCTACAACCAAGATTTCTCTATCCAGCAAGGCTCTCATTCAGATTTGACAGAGAAATCAAAAACTTTACTGACAAGCAAAAGCTAAGAGAATTCAGCACCACAAGATGAGCTT
Source organism: Lipotes vexillifer (assembly GCF_000442215.2). Classification (NCBI taxonomy): domain Eukaryota; kingdom Metazoa; phylum Chordata; class Mammalia; order Artiodactyla; family Lipotidae; genus Lipotes; species Lipotes vexillifer. Next base: position 4,679,498 of record NW_006781519.1, on the reverse strand, counting down.
TGTAACAAATGCTAAAGGAATTTCTCTAAGCAGAAAACAAAAGCCTACTAAAAGAAACAAGAAAATTATGAATGGAAAAGTTCACTGGTAAAAACAGACGAAAAGAAAATGTAGGAAATCATCTTCCCACAAATATGATATCAAAACCAGCAATTGTGAGAAGAGCCCAAATGCAGAATATTGGAAATGTATATGAAACTAAAAGACCAGCAACTTAAAACAATCCTGTTTATATATAGACAGCTGTATCAAATCCTTATGGTAACTGCAAACAGAAAATCTACAATAGTCACATACAGAAGAGAAAAAGGAATCAAACAAAACACTAAAGTTAGTCATCAAAATACAAGAGAAGAGAACAAAAGAGGAAGTAAAAAAAAAAAAGACCTACAAAAACAAATGCAAAACAATTAACAAAATGGCAATAGGAACATACATATTGCTAATTACCTTACATATTGCTAATTACCTTAAAGGTAAATGGATTAAATGCTCCAACCAAAAGTCATAGAGTGGCTGATTGGACACAAAAACAAGACCTGTATATATGCCATCTACAAGAGATCCACTTCAAATCTAGGGACACATAGAGACTGAAAGAGAGGGTATGGTAAAAAGTGTTCCATGCAAATAGAACTCAAAGGAAATCTGGAGTAACAAGTCTCATATCAGACAAAATAGACTTTAAAATAAAGACTGTTATAAGAGACAAAGGACAGTACATAATGATCAAGGATCAATCGAAGAAGATATAACAATTGTAAATATATATGCACCCAACATAGGAGCACCCCAATATATAAGACAAATACTAACAGCCATAAAAGGAAAAATTGACAGTAACAAAATAATACTGGGGGACTTTAACACCCCACTTTCATTAATGGACAGATCATCCAGACAGAAAATCAATAAGGAAACCCAGGCCTTAAATGACACATTAGACCAGATCAACTTAACTGATATTTGTAGAGCATTCCATCCAAAAGCAGCAGAACACATGTTCTTCTAAAGTGCACATGGAACATTCTCTGGGACTGACCACATGCTGGGCCACAAAGCAAGCTTCGATAAATTCAAGAAAATTAAAACCATATCAAGCATCTTTTCTAACCACAGCACTATGAGATGAGAAATCAACTACAAGAAAAAAAATTGTAAAAAACACAAACACGTGGAGACTAAACAATATGCTACTAAATAACAAATGGATCACTGAAGAAATCAAAGAGGAAATCCAAAAATACCTAGGCACCAATGAAAATGAAACCATGATGATCCAAAACCTATGGGACACAGCAAAAACAGTTCTAAAAGATAAGTTTACAACAATACAATCTTACCTCAGGAAACAAGAAAAAATCACAAATAAACAACCTAATTTTACACCTAAAGCAACTAGAGAAAGAAGAACAAAGCAAACCCAAAGTTAGTAGCAGGAAAGAAATCATAAAGTCAGAAGATTTATTAATATATTTAACACACATTTATGAACTCTGTGAGTGATATAAAAAAGAATATTACAGATTCTGCCCTTTAGGAAATTATAACCTAGGAATGGATATAGGAGATTGTTAGTACAAGAGATAATTAAATGAAGTAGGAGGCAAATGGGGAGGGGTCCTCTGGGATCAGAGGATCAAAGGAGGCACCGTGGGATTTTCCCCCATGCACTCGGCTCCAGAAAGCCTGATGGGCTCCTGGGCCTTGTCCTCCAGCCTCTGAGGTCCCTTATGGCTTCAGGGTCCCTACAGGTGTAGAGGGGAAGGAGGAGGGGATAAGAAGAGGAGAGACAGACAGGGCAGACCCTCTAGGACCAGGGGATCAGGGGAAGCACCACCTGTGTTTTCCCCACCCACTCAGCCTCAGGAAGACTCTTGGGTTACTGGGTCGAGCCCCCAGCCCTCCAGGGGCCCCTCAGGCTGCATGGGGCCTAGGGGCATAGGAGGGGGGAAAGAGGAATAGGGGCCAACAGGGAGGGGCCTTCCAGGACCAGAGGGATTGGAGGGAATGTGCCTAGCATTTCCCCTGCCCACTTGGGCACAGTGAGCCGGTTAAGGTCCTGGACCTGGTCCTCCACCCTCCAAGGCAAGAGGCATTCCT
>NW_006781519.1:4627791-4677352 GCF_000442215.2 Lipotes vexillifer | reverse complement strand
GCATTCCTGGGCACCTCCTTCTGTGTTGAGACTAAGCATGACTTCTCACGCCCCCAGAGCTTCTTCCAGTCCTGTGGGTCTTAAGCACAGGCCCTGCCCACCACCTAAACCCTGCCCCTGATTAAGCCTTGCCTCCCACAGCCAAGGCCTTTTCTGGCTTTTTTGGTTTTTTTCCTCTTTTTTACTCTTGTGGTTCTGTTTTACCTTCTGGTTGTTGTTTCATCTGTATATATATATTTTATTCCTTCTAACATATCTGTTAGTATTCTAATCTTATTTTCTGTTTTACTCTTTGTTATAGTTCTGCTCCTTTTTCACTTTTTCCTTTCCTTTTCCTTTTTCTTTTTTTTCTGCCCTGTGCCACTTGCAGGATCTTGGTTCATGAGCCTGGGATTGGGCCTGAGCTCCTGTAGTGGGAGCTCTGAGTCTAAATGACTGGAATAACAGAGAACTACAGACCACAGGGAATATTCATTAGAGTGAGGTCTTCTGGAGGTCCTCATCTTGGCACTAAGACAAAGCTCTACCCAGAAGCCTACAATTTCCAGTGCTGGAATCTTCAGGACAAACAACCAGTAAGACAGGAACACAATCTCACCCATCAAAAAAACAAAAAATAAATGAGACAACAAAAAAATATTTCACAGAAGAAGGAGCAAGGTAGAAACCAACAAAACCAAATAAATGAAGAGGAAAGAGGAAACCTACCTGAAAAAGAATTCAAAGTAATGATAGTAAAGATGATCCAGAATCTTGGAAATAAATTGAAGGCATGGATTGAAAAAATACAAGAAATGTTTAACAGAGATCTAGAAGAACTAAAGAACAAACAGAGATGAACAACAAAATAACTGAAATGAAAAATACACTAGAAGGAATAAATAACAAAATAACTGAGGCAGAAGAACAAATAAGTGAGCTGGAAGACAGAATGGTGGAAATAGCTGCCAAGGAGCAGAACAAAGAAAAAGGAATGAAAAGACTAAAGTCAATCTCAGAGACCTCTGGGAAAACACTAAACACACTAACATTTGAATTATAAGGGTTCCAGAAGAAGAAGAGAAAAAGAAAGTGTCTGAGAAAATATTCAAAGAGATTATAGTGGAAAACTTCCCACACAAGGGAAAGGAAATAGTCACCCAAGCCCAGCAAGAATAGAGATTCCAATACAGAATAAACCCTAGGAGAAACACACCAAGACACATATTAATCAAATTAACAAAAATTGAATTCAAAGAAAAAAATATTAAAAGCAGTAAGGGAAGAGCAAAAAATAATATACAGAGGAATCCCCATAAGGTAATCAATTGATTTTTCAGCAGAAACCCTGCAGGCCAGAAGGCACTTGAAGTATATACATAAAGTGATGAAAGAGTAAAAGCTAAAACCAAGATTACTCTACCCAGCAAGGATCTCATTCAGATTTGATGGAGAAAATAAAGCTTTACAGACAAGCAAAAGAGAATTCAGCACCACCAAACCAGTTTTACAACACATGCTAAAGGAATTTCTCTAGGTGAGAAACACAAGAGAAGAAAAAGACCCACAAAAACAAACCCCCCTCAAAATTAAGAAAATGGTAATAGGAACATACATATTGAAAATAACCTTGAATGTAAATGAATTAAATGCTCCAACCAAAAGACACAGATTGGCTGAATGGATACAAAAACAAATCCCATATATATGCTGTCTATGAGGGACCCACTCCGTTCAGTCTGTAGGGACACATACAAACTGAAAGTGAAGGGATGGAAAAAGATATTCTATGCAAATGGAAATCAAAAGAAAGCTGGAACAGCAATTCTCATATAGAATAAAATAGACTTCAAAATAAAGACTATTACGAAACACAAGGAAGTACACTATATAATGATCAAAGGATCAAAGGAAGTACACTATACAATGATCAAAGGATCAATCTATGAAGAAGATATAACAATTGTAAATATTTACACACCCAATGTAGGAGCACCTCAATTAATAAGGCAAATGCTAACAACCATAAAAGGGGAAATTGACAGTAACATAATAATTGTAGGGGACTTTAACACCCCACTTATACCCATGGAAAGAATGTCCAAAGAGAAAATAAATAAGGAAACACAAGCATTAAAAGACACAATAGACCAGAAAGACATAATTGATATTTATAGGACATTCCATCTCTGAAAGCAGCAGAATACACTTTCTTCTCAAGTGCACACAGAACATTCTCCAAGATAGAATGCATCTTGGGTCACAAAACAAGCCTTGAAAAATTTAAGAAAATTGAAATTGTAACTAGCATCTTTTCTGACAACATTATGAGACTGGAAATAAATTACAGGAAATAATCTGTAAAAAACTGAAATGCATGGAAGCTAAACAGTGCACTACTAAATAACCATGAGATCACTAAAAAAAAATCAAAGAAATAAAAAAAAATACATAGAAACAAAGGACAATGAAAACACAATGACCCAATCTTATGGGACACAAAAAGAAGTGGTTTTAAGAAGGAAGTCTATAGCAATTCAATCTCACCTGAAGAAATAAGAAAAATCTCAAAAAGAAATCTAACCTTACACTGAAAACAAATAAAGAAAGAACAAAGGAAACCCAAAGTCTGTAGAAGGAAAGAAATCATAAATATCAGAGTAGAAATAAAAGAAATAGAAATGAATAAAACAATAACAAAGGTCAATAAAACTAAAGGTTGGCTCTTTGAGAAGATAAACAAAATTGATAAGCCTTTAGCCAAACTCATTAAGAAAAAAAGAGAGAGAATGCAAATAAATAAAATTAGAGCTTCCGGGAAGATGGTGGAAGGGTAAGACACAGAGATCACCTTCCTCCCCACAGATACACTAGAAATACATCTACATGTTGAACAACTCCTACAGAACACCTACTGAATGCTGGCAGAAGACCTCAGACCTCCCAAAAGGCAAGAAACCCCCCCACGTACCTGGGTAGGGAAAAAAAAAAAAAGAATAAACACAGAAAAAAGGATAGGGAGGGGACCTGCACCAGTGGGAGGGAGCTGTGAAGGAGGAAAGCCTTCCACACACTAGTAAGTCCCATTGCAGGCGGAGACTGTGGGTGGTGGAGAGGGAAAGCTTCGGAGCCATGGAGGAGAGCACAGCAACAGGAGTGAGGAAGGCAAAGCGGAGAGATTCCCGCACAGAAGATCAGTGCGGACCAACACTCAACAGCCAGAGAAGCTTGTCTGCTCACCCGCCGCTGTGGGCGGGGCTGCAAGATGAGGCTCGGGCTTCGGTCAAAGCACCAGAAGAGGACTGGTGTTTGTGGCGTGACCACAGCCTGCAGGGGGTTAGTGCACCACGGCTAGCCGGGAGGGAGTCCAGGGAAAAGTCTGCACCTGCCGAAGAGGCAAAATACTTTTTCTTCCCTCTTTGTTTCCTGGTGCACGAGGAGAGGGGCTTAAGAGCACTGCTTAAAGGAGTTCCAGAGAAGGGCGTGAGCCACGGATAAAAGTGTGGACCCCAGAGATGGGCATGAGATGTTAAGGCAGCTGCTGCTGCCACCAAGAAGCCTGTGTGAAAGCACAGGTCACTATCCACACCCCCCTTACAAGAGCCTATGCAGCTGTACAGCCTGCCACTGCCAGGGTCCCAGGATCCAGGGAAAACTTCCCAGGAGAATGCACAGGGTCCCTCAGGTTGGTGCAATGTCACACCGGCCTCTGCCGCCACAGGCACGCCTGGATTCCGTGCCACTCCCTCCTGCCGGCCTGAGTGAGCGAGAGCCCCTGAATCAGCAGCTCCTTTAACCCTGTCCTGTCTGAGTGAAGAACAGATGCCCTCTGGCGACTTACATGCAGAGGCAGGGCCAAATCCAAAGCTGAGCCCCTGTGAGCTGTGAGAACAAAGAAGAGAAAGGGAAATCTCTCCCAGCAGCCTCAGAAGCAGCAGATTAAAGCTTCATAATAAACTTGATGTTTGTGGAATACATGAATAGATGATGAAACATCCCAAATTGAGTAGGTGGACTTTGAAAGCAAGATTTATGCTGTATAGCTTTGATTCCACCATTTGACCTAGGGTTCTATCCATGCGTTTTTTGTTGCTTTTGTTGTTTAGTTTTGTTTGTTTGTTTTTCTTTTTTTCATAATAACTATTTTTTATTTTAATAATGTTATATTTTATCTCACTTTATTTTATTTTACTTTATCTTCTTTCTCTCTTTCTTTTTTCCTTCCTTACCTCCTTCCTTCCTTCCTGCCTCCCTCCCTCCCTCCTTTATTTCTTTTGTTCCTTCTTTATTTCTACTTCTACTAATCCTTTCTTTCTACTTTTTCTCTCTTTTATTCTGAGCTGTGTGGATGAAAGGCTCATGATGCTGCAGCCAGGAGTCACTGCTGTGATTCTGAGGAGGGAGAGCCAACGTCAGGACACTGGTCCACAAGAGACCTCCCAGCTACACATAATATCAAATGGTGAAAATCTTCCAGAGATCTCCATCACAACACCAGCACCCAGCTTCATTCAACGACCAGCAAGCTACAGTGCGGGACACCCTATGCAAAACAACTAGCAAGAGAGGAACACAACCCCATCCATTAGCAGAGAGGCTGCCTAAAATCATAATAAGGCCACAGACACCCCAAAACACAACACCAGATGTGGACCTGCCCATGAGAAAGACAAGATCCAGCCTCATCCACCAGAACACAGGCACTAGTCCTCTCCACCAGGAAGCCTACACAACCCACTGAACCAACCATAGCCACTGGGGACAGACACCAAAAACAACGGGAACTACGAGCCTGCAGCCTCCAAAAAGGAGACACCAAGCATAGTAAGATAAGCAAAATGAGAAGACAGAAAAAAACACAGCTGATGAAGGAGCAGGAAAATAACCCACCAGACCTAACAAATGAAGAGGAAATAGGCAGTCTACCTGAAAAAGAATTCAGAATAATGATAGTAAAGATGATCCAAAACCTTGGAAATAGAATGCAAAAAATGCAAGAAACATTTAACAAGGACCTAGAAGAACTAAAGATGAAACAAACAATGATGAACAACACAATAAATGAAATTTAAAAAAACTCTAGATGATATCAATAGAATAACAGAGGTAGAAGAAGGGATAAGTGACCTGGAAGATAAAATAGTGGAAATAACTACTGCAGAGCAGAATAAAGAAAACAGAATGAAAAGTACTGAGAACAGTCTCAGAGACCTCTGGGACAAAAATAAACACACCAACATTCGAATTATAGAGGTTCCAGAAGAATAAGAGAAAAAGAAAGGGACTGAGAAGATATTTGAAGAAATTATAATTGAAAACTTCCCTAATATGGGAAAGGAAATAGTTAATAAAGTCCAGGAAGCACAGAGAGTCCCATACAGCAAAAATTCAAGGAGAAATACGACAAGACACATATTAATCAAACTGTAAACAATTAAATACAAAGAAAACATATTAAAAGCAGCAAGGGTAATACAACAAATTACACACAAGGGTATCCCCACAAGGTTAAAAGCTGAACTTTCAGCAGAAACTCTGCAAGCCAGATGGACGGGTAGGATATATTTAAGGTGATGAAGAAGAAAAATCTGCAACCAAGATTACTCTACCCAGCAAGGATCTCATTCAGATTTGATGGAGAAATTAAAACCTTTACAGACAAGCAAAGGCTGAGAGAATTCAGCACCATCAAACCAGCTTTACAACAAATGCTAAAGGAACTTCTCTAGGCAAGAAACACAAGAGAAGGAAAAGACCTATATTAATGAACCCAAAACAATTTAGAAAATGGGAATAGGAACATACATATCGATAATTACCTTAAATGTAAATCGACTAAATGCTCCCACCAAAAGACACAGATTGGCTGAATGGATACAAAAACAAGACCCATATATATTCTGTCTACAAGAGACCCACTTCAGACCTAGACACACATACAGACTGGAAGTAAGGGGATGGAAAAAGATATTTCATACAAATGGAAACCAAAAGAAAGCTGGAGTACCAATTCTCATATCACATAAAATAGACTTTAAAATAAAGACTATTAGAAGAGACAAAGAAGGACACTACATAATGATCAAGGGATTGATCCAAGAAGAAGATATAACAATTGTAAATATTTATGCACCCAACATAGGAGCACCTCAATACATAAGGCAAATACTAACAGCCATAAAAGGGGAAATTGACAGTCACACATTCATAGTAGGGGGCTTTAACACCCCTCGTGCACCAAAGGACAGATCATCGGAAATGAAAATAAATAAGGAAACACAAACTTTAAATGATACATTAAACAAGATGGACTTAATTGATATTTATAGGACATTCCATCTGAAAACAACAGAATACACATTTTTCTCAAGTGCTCATGCAACATTCTCCAGGATAGATCATATCTTGGGTCACAAATCAAGCCTTGGTAAATTTAAGAAAATTGAAATTGTTTCAAGTATCTTTTCTGACCACAATGCTATGAGACTAGATATGAATTACAGGAAAAGATCTGTAAAAACTACAAATACATGGAGGTTAAACAATACACTACTTAATAACAAAGTGATCACTGAAGTAATCAAAGAGGAAACAAAAAAATACCTAGAAACAAATGACACTGAAGACACGACACAAAATCTATGGTATGCAGCCAAAACAGTTTTAAGAGGGAAGTTTATAGCAATAAAATCCTACCTTAAGCAACAGGAAACATCTCGAATAAACAACCTAAGCTTTCACCTAAAGCAATTAGAGAAAGAAGAACAAAAAATCCCCAAAGGTAGCAGAAGGAAAGAAATCATAAAAATCATATCAGCAATAAATGAAAAATAAATGAAGGAAATGATAGCAAAGATCAATAAAGCTAAAAGTGGTTCTTTGAGAACATAAACAAAATTGATAAACCATTAGCCATACTCATCTAGAAAAAAAGGGAGAACACTCAAATCAATAGAATTAGAAATGAAAAGGGAGAAGTAACAACTGACGCTGCAGAAATACAAAAGACTATAAGAGATTATTACAAGCAACTCTATGCCAATAAAATGGACAAGCTGGAAGAAATGGGCAAATTCATAGAAATGCACAACCTGCAAAGACTGAATAAGGAAGAACTAGAAAATTTGAGCAGAGCAATCACAAGTACTGAAATTGAAACTGTGATTAAAAATCTTCCAACAAAAATAATCCCAGGACCCGACAGCTTCACAGGAGAATTCTGTCAAACATTTAGAGAAGAGCTAACACCTATCCTTCTCAAACTCTTCCAAAATATAGCAGAGGGAGGAACACTCCTAAACTCATTCTATAAGGCCACCATCACCTTGATACCAAAACCAGACAAGGATGTCACAAAGAAAGAAATCTGCAGGTCAATATCACTGATGAACATAGATGCAAATGTCCTCAACAAAATACTAGTAAACAGAATCCAACAGCACATTAAAAAGATCGTACACCATGATCAAATGGGGTTTATTCCCAGAATACAAGGATTCTTCAATATACGCAAATCTATCAACGTGATAAACCATATTAACAAATTGAAGGAGAAAAACCATATGATCATCTCAATGGATGCAAATAAAACTTTCAACAAAATTCAGCACCCATTTATGATAAAAACCCTGCAGAATGTAGGCATAGAGGGAACTTTCCTCAACATAATAAAGGCCATATATGACAAACTCACAGCCAACATCGACCTCAAACGTGAGAAACTGAAAGCATTTCCACTAAGATCAGGAACAAGACTAAGTTGCCCACTCTCACCTCTCTTATTCAACATAGTTTTGGAAGTTTTAGCCACAACAATCAGAGAAGAAAAAGAAATAAAAACAATCCAAATTGGAAAAGAAGAAGTAAAGCTGTCACTGTTCGCAGATAACATGATTCTATACATAGAGAATCCTAAAGATGCTACCAGAAAACTACTAGAGCTAATCAATGAATTTGGTAAAGTAACAGGATATAAAATTAATGCACAAAAATCTGGCATTCCTATATACTAATGATGAAAAATCTGAAAGTGAAATCAAGAAAACACTCCCATTTACCACTGCAACAAAAAGAGTAAAGTATCTAGGAATAAACCTACCTAAGGAGACAAAAGATCTGTATGCAGACTATTATAAGACAATGCTGAAAGAAATTAAAGATGATACAAATAGATGGAGAGATATACCATTTTCTTGGACTGGAAGAATCAACATTGTGAAAATGACTCTACTACCCAAAGCAATCTACAGATTCAATGCAATCCCTATCAAACTACCACTGGCATTTTTCACAGAACTAGAACAAAAAAAAATTCACAATCTGTATGGAAACATGATGGACCCCAAATAGCCAAAGCATTTTGAGAACAAAAAACCGAGCTGGAAGAATCAGACTCCCTGACTTCAGACTATACTACAAAGCTACAGTAATCAAGAAAATATGGTACTAGCACAAAAACAGAAAGATAGATCAATGGAACAGGATAGAAAGCCCAGAGATAAACCCACATACATATGGTCACCTTATCTTTGATAAAGGAGGCAGGAATGTACCGTGGAGAAAGGACAGCCTCTTCAATAAGTTGTTCTGCGAAAACTGGACAGATATATGTAAAAGTATGAGATTAGATCACTCCTTAACACTATACACAAAATAAGATCAAAATGGATTAAAGACCTAAATGTAAGGCCAGACACTATCAAACTCTTAGAGGAAAACATAGGCAGAACACTCTGTGACACAAATCACAGAAAGATTCTTTTTGACTCACCTCCCAGAAAAATGGAAATAAAAACAAAAATAATCAAATGGTACCTAATGAAACTTCAAAGATTTTGCACAGCAAAGGAAACCATAAACAAGACCAAAAGACAACCCTCAGAATGGGAGAAAATATTTGCAAATGAAGCAACTGACAAAGGATTAATCTCCAAAATTTATAAGCAGCTCATACTGCTCAATAACCAAAAATCAAAAGACCCAATCCAAAAATGGGCAGAGGACCTAAATAGACATTTCTCCAGAGAAGATATACTGACTGCCAACAAACACATGAAAGAATGCTCAACCTCATTAGTCATTAGAGAAATGCAATTGAAAACTCCAATGAGATATCATGTCACACCAGTCAGAATGGCCATCCTCAAAAAATCTAGGAACAATAAATGCTGGAGAGGGTGTGGAGAAGATGGAACCCTCTTGCACTGTTTCTGGGAATGTAAATTGATACAGCCACTGTGGAGAACAGTATGGAGGTTCCTTAAATAACTACAAATAGAACTACCATATGACCCAGTAATCCTACTACTGGGCATATACCCTGAGAAAACCATTATTCAAAAATAGTGATGTATCAAAATGTTCATTGCAACTCTATTTACAATAGCCCAGAGATGGAAACCACCTATGTGTACATTATAGGATGAATGGATAAAGAAGATGTGGCAGATATATACAATGGAATATTACTCAACCATAAAAAAGAAGCAAAATTGAGCTATTTGTAATAAGGTTGATAGAATCTGTCATACAGAGTGAAGTAAGTTAGAAAGAGAAAGACAAATACCATATGCTAACACATATATATGGAATTTAAGAGAAAAAAATTATGCCATGAAGCCCCTAATGGTAAGACAGGAATAAAGACACAGACATACTAGAGAATGGACTTGAGGATATGGAGAGGGGGAAGGGTAAGCTGTGACAAAGTGAGAGAGAGGCATGGACATATATACTCTACCAAACATAAGGTAGATAGCTGGTGGGAAGCAGCTGCGTATCACCGGGAGATCAGCTCGGTGCTTTGTGACCACCTGGAGGGTGGGATATGAAGGGTGGGCGGGAGGGAGACACAAGAGGGAAGAGATATGGGAACATATGTGTATGTATAACTTATTCACTTTGTTATCAGAAGCTAACACACATTGTAAAGCAATTATACTCCAATAAAGATGTAAAATAAAATAAAATAAAATAATATTAGAAATGAAAAAGGAGACATCACAAGTGACACCGCAGAAATAGAAAGGATTAGAAGTGACTGCTACTAAAAATTATATACCAATAAAATGGACAATCATGAATAAATGGACAAAGCCTTGGAAAGTTACAATTTTCCAAAACTGAACCAGATAGAATTAGAAAATATAAACAGACCTAACACATGTAATGAAATTGAAGCTGTAATTAAAAATCTTCCAACAACACAACTCCAGAACCAGGTGGCTTCACAGGTGAATTCTATCAAACATTTAGAGAAGAGTTAAGACCAATCCTTCTCAAGCTCTTCCAATAAAATTCAGAGGGAGGAATGCTCCCAAATTTGTTCTACAAGGCCACCATCACCTTGTTACCAAAACCAGACAAAGATATCACAAAAAAAGAAAATTACAGACCAATATCGCTGATGAACATACATGAAGAAATCCTGAACATAACGCTAGCAAACAGAATCCAACAACACATTAAAAGGATCATACAGCATGATCAAGTGGGATTTATGCCAGGAATGCAAGGATCCTTCATATACCCAAATCAATCAATGTGATACACCATATTAACAAATTAAGGAATAAAATACATGTGATCATTTCAGTAGATGCAGAAAAAGCTTTTGACATAACTCAACATCACTTTTTGATAAAAAATCTCAGGAAAATGGGCATAGAGGGAACCTAACTCAACATAATAAAGGTCATATATGACAAACCCACAGCAAACAGCATTCTCATTGGTGAAAAATTGAAAGCATTTCCACTAAGATCAGGAACAAACAAGCATATCCACTCTCACCACTCTCACTCAAAATAGCTTTGGAAGTCCTAGCCATGGCAATCAGAGTAGAAAAAGAAATAAAAGGAATACACATTGGAAAGGAATAATTAAAACTGTCACAGTTTGCAGATGACATGTTCCTATACATAGAAAATCCTACAAATGCCACCAGAAAACTACTAGAACTAATCAATGAATCTGGTAAGGTTGTAGGATACAAAATTAATGCACAGATATCACTTGCATTCCTATAAAATAACATGGAAAAATCAGAAAGAGAAAGTAAGGAAACTTTCACTTACCATTGCAACTAAAAGAATAAAATACCTAGGAATAAACCTACTTAAGGAGGCAAAAGACTTGTACTCAGAAAACTATAAAATATTGATGAAAGAAAGAAAAGATGACATAAACAGCTGGAGAGATATACCATGTTCTTGGATTGCAAGAATCAATACAGTGAAAATGACTACACTACCCAAAGAAATCTGCAAATTCAATGAAATCCCTATTAGAACACCAATGGCATTCTTCACAGAATTAGAACAAATAATTTTACAGTTTGTATGGAAACACAAAATACCCTTAAAAGACAAAGAAATCTTGAGAAAAAAAAGTAGAGCTGCAGGAATCAGGCTCCCTGACTTCAGATTATACTATAAAGCTACCATAATCAAGACAGTATGGTACTGTCCCAAAGACAGATGTACAGATCAATGGAACAGGTTAGAAAACCCAGAAATAAAACCATCCACCTATGGTTAATTAATCTACGACAAAGGAGGCTGGAATATACAAAGGAGAAAACACAGCCTCGTCAATAATTGGTGCTGGGAAAACTGGAGAACTACATGTAAAATAATGAAATTAGAGCCGTCCCTAACACCATATGCAAAAATACACTCTAAATGGATTAAAGACCTAAATGTAAGACTGGACACTATAAAAATCTTAGAGGAAAACAGGAAAAACACTATTTGGCATAAACCATAGCAAATTCTCTTTGGACCCACCTCCTAGAGTAATAAAAATAAAAACAAAAGGAAACAAATGGGACCCAATTAAACTTAAAAGTTTTGCACGGCAAAGGAAGCCATAAACAAGACGTAAAGATAACCCTCTGTATGTGTGAAAATATTTGCAAGTTAACCAATGGACAAAGGATTAATCTTCAAAATGTACAAACAGCTCATGCAACTCAGTATAAAAATAACAAACAACCCAATTATAAAATGGGTAGGATACCTAAATAGACATTTCACTTAAGAAGACATACAGATAGCCAAAAGGCACATGAAAAGATGCTCAATATCACTAATTTTTAGAGAAATGCAAATCAGAACTACAATGAGGTATCACCTCACACCGGTCAGAATGGCCATCATCAAAAAATCTACAAATGATAAATGCTGTAGAGGCTGTGGAGAAAAAGGAACACTTTTACATTGTTGGTGGGAATGTAAATTGGTACAGCCACTATGGAGAACAGTATGGAGGTTCCTTATAAAATTAAAAATAGAACTATCATATGACCCAGCAATCCCACTACTGTACATACACCCTGAGAAAATCATAATTCTAAAGCACACATGTACCCCAATTTTCATTGCAGCACTATTTACAATAGGCAGGACATTGAAACAACCTAAATGTCCAATGATAGATGAATTGATAAAGAAGATGTGGTACATATATACAGTGGGATATTACTCAGCCATAAAAAGCAACAAAATTGTGTCATTTGTAGAGATGTAGATGGACCTAGAATCTGTCATACAGAGTGAAGTAAGTCAGAAAGAGAAAAACCAATACCGTATGCTAACACATATACATGGAAACTAAAAAAATTGACATAACTCAACATCACTTTTTGATAAAAAATCTCAGGAAAATGGGCATAGAGGGAACCTAACTCAACATAATAAAGGTCATATATGACAAACCCACAGCAAACAGCATTCTCATTGGTGAAAAATTGAAAGCATTTCCACTAAGATCAGGAACAAACAAGCATATCCACTCTCACCACTCTCACTCAAAATAGCTTTGGAAGTCCTAGCCATGGCAATCAGAGTAGAAAAAGAAATAAAAGGAATACACATTGGAAAGGAATAATTAAAACTGTCACAGTTTGCAGATGACATGTTCCTATACATAGAAAATCCTACAAATGCCACCAGAAAACTACTAGAACTAATCAATGAATCTGGTAAGGTTGTAGGATACAAAATTAATGCACAGATATCACTTGCATTCCTATAAAATAACATGGAAAAATCAGAAAGAGAAAGTAAGGAAACTTTCACTTACCATTGCAACTAAAAGAATAAAATACCTAGGAATAAACCTACTTAAGGAGGCAAAAGACTTGTACTCAGAAAACTATAAAATATTGATGAAAGAAAGAAAAGATGACATAAACAGCTGGAGAGATATACCATGTTCTTGGATTGCAAGAATCAATACAGTGAAAATGACTACACTACCCAAAGAAATCTGCAAATTCAATGAAATCCCTATTAGAACACCAATGGCATTCTTCACAGAATTAGAACAAATAATTTTACAGTTTGTATGGAAACACAAAATACCCTTAAAAGACAAAGAAATCTTGAGAAAAAAAAGTAGAGCTGCAGGAATCAGGCTCCCTGACTTCAGATTATACTATAAAGCTACCATAATCAAGACAGTATGGTACTGTCCCAAAGACAGATGTACAGATCAATGGAACAGGTTAGAAAACCCAGAAATAAAACCATCCACCTATGGTTAATTAATCTACGACAAAGGAGGCTGGAATATACAAAGGAGAAAACACAGCCTCGTCAATAATTGGTGCTGGGAAAACTGGAGAACTACATGTAAAATAATGAAATTAGAGCCGTCCCTAACACCATATGCAAAAATACACTCTAAATGGATTAAAGACCTAAATGTAAGACTGGACACTATAAAAATCTTAGAGGAAAACAGGAAAAACACTATTTGGCATAAACCATAGCAAATTCTCTTTGGACCCACCTCCTAGAGTAATAAAAATAAAAACAAAAGGAAACAAATGGGACCCAATTAAACTTAAAAGTTTTGCACGGCAAAGGAAGCCATAAACAAGACGTAAAGATAACCCTCTGTATGTGTGAAAATATTTGCAAGTTAACCAATGGACAAAGGATTAATCTTCAAAATGTACAAACAGCTCATGCAACTCAGTATAAAAATAACAAACAACCCAATTATAAAATGGGTAGGATACCTAAATAGACATTTCACTTAAGAAGACATACAGATAGCCAAAAGGCACATGAAAAGATGCTCAATATCACTAATTTTTAGAGAAATGCAAATCAGAACTGAGGTGAGGTATCACCTCACACCGGTCAGAATGGCCATCATCAAAAAATCTACAAATGATAAATGCTGTAGAGGCTGTGGAGAAAACACTTTTACATCAGAACTACAATGAGGTATCACCTCACACCGGTCAGAATGGCCATCATCAAAAAATCTACAAATGATAAATGCTGTAGAGGCTGTGGAGAAAAAGGAACACTTTTACATTGTTGGTGGGAATGTAAATTGGTACAGCCACTATGGAGAACAGTATGGAGGTTCCTTATAAAATTAAAAATAGAACTATCATATGACCCAGCAATCCCACTACTGTACATACACCCTGAGAAAATCATAATTCTAAAGCACACATGTACCCCAATTTTCATTGCAGCACTATTTACAATAGGCAGGACATTGAAACAACCTAAATGTCCAATGATAGATGAATTGATAAAGAAGATGTGGTACATATATACAGTGGGATATTACTCAGCCATAAAAAGCAACAAAATTGTGTCATTTGTAGAGATGTAGATGGACCTAGAATCTGTCATACAGAGTGAAGTAAGTCAGAAAGAGAAAAACCAATACCGTATGCTAACACATATACATGAAAAAAAAAAAGGTCATCAAGAACCTAGGGGCAAGACGGGAATAAAGATGCAGATCTACTAGAGAATGGGCTTGAGGATATGGGGAGGGGAAGGGTAAGCTGTGACAAAGTGAGAGTGGCATGGACATATATACACTACCAAACGTAAAATAGGTAGCTAGTCGCTGGCAGCCACATAGCACAGGGAGATCAGCTCAGTGCTTTGTGACCACCTAGAGGGGAAGGATAGGGAGGGTGAGAGGGAGGGAGATGCAAGAGGGAAGAGATATGGGGACATATGTATATGTATAACTGATTCACTTTGTTATAAAGCAGAAGCTAACACACCATTGTAAAGCAATTGTACTCCAATTAAGATGTTAAAAAAAAAAAGTAGTGCGAGTAGGCATCCTTGTCTTGTTCCTTATCTTAGAGGAAATGCATTCAACTTTTCACAGTTGCATATGATGTTAGCTGTGCACATGTCATATGTGACATTTATTATTTTCAGACATGGTCCCTCTATACCCACTTTATTGAGAGTTTTTATCACAAATGGATATTGAATTTTGACAGAACAATTTTCTGCATATATTGAGATGATCACATAAGGTTTATTTTTCAGTTTGTTAATGTGGTATGTCACATTGAATGATTTGTAGATACTGAACCATCTTTGCACCCCTGGGATAAGTCCCAATTGATTATGGTATATGATTATTTAATGTATTGTTGAATTCAGCTTGACAATCTTTGTTGAGTTTTTTTTGCATCTGTGTTCATCAGTGATGTTGATTTGTAATTTTTTGTGATATTCTTTTCTGGTTTTAGTGTCAGGGTGATGCTGGCCTTACAGAATGAGTTCAGAAGTAGTCCTTCCTCTTTAAGTTTTTGGAATACTTTGAGTAGGATATGTGTTAACCTGTACTTAAGAATTTGGTAGAATTCACCTATAAATCCATCTGGACCTGGACTTTTGTTTCTTGGGAATGTTTTTTTTTTTTTTTTTAATTACTGATTCAATTTCATTACTAATTTGTTTCTTCATATTTTCTGTTTCTTCCTGATTCAGTCTTGGGAGATTGTACATTTCTAGTAATATTCCATTTCTTCTTAATTGTCCATTTATTTGGTGTGTAATTTTCTATAGTAATTTTTTGGTATGCCTCCTCAGGAAAGGGAAAGAAAAGCAAAAATGAACTAATGGAATTACATCAAAGTAAAGAGCTTTTGCACAGCAAAGAAAGCTAACAACAAAACGAAAAGGCCACCTACTGAATAGGAAAAGATATTTGTAAACAATATATATGAAAATGGGTTATTATATAAAGTATACAAAGAACTCATATAACTCAACATCAAAAAACAAAACAAAAGACGTGATTAATATATGGGCAGAGGATCTACATAGACATGTTTCCAAAGGAAATATCCAGATGGCCTACAGGCACAAGAAACGATGTTCAACCTCACTGAATATTATGGAAATGCAAATCAAAACCACAATGAGATATAATCTCACACCTGTCAGTATGGCTATTATCAAAAAGATCACATATAAAAAATGTTGGTGAGAATGTGGAGAAAAGGTAATTCTCATACATTATTGGTGGGGATGTAAATTGGTGCACCCACTATGGAAAACAGTATGAAGATTTCTCAAAAAGTTAAAAATAGAATCACCATAAGATCCAGCAATACCACTCCTTGGTATTTATGTGAAGAAATTGAAAACACTAATTTGAAAAGTTATATGCACCCCTATGTTCACTGCAGGATTATTTACAATAGCTAAGATGTAGAAGCAAGTTAAGTGCCCATCAATAGGTGAACGGATAAAGAAAATGTGGTACACACACTCACACACACACACACACACACACACACACACACACATGCAAACACATGCTGAAATATTACTCAGTCATTAAGAAGAATGCAATCTTGCCTTGAGTGACAGCATGGATGGACCTAGTGGGTATTATGTTAAGTGAAATAATCAGACAGAGAAAGACAAGTACTGTATGATTTCACTTATATGTGGGGTCTAAAAAACAAAACAAATACACAAACATAACTGAACAGAAACAGAGTCATAGATACATAGAATAAACAGGTGGTTGCCAGAGGGGAGGAGTGGGGGAGGTGGAGGAGATAAATAGGTAAGGGAGATCAAGAGGTAAAATCTTTTAGTTATAAAATAAATGAGTCATGGGTATAAAATGTATGGTGTGGGGAATATGGTCAATAATTATGTCATATCTTTATATGGTAACATGATAATTAAACTTATCATAGTGATCATTTTTAAATGTGTAGAAATATCCAACAACTATGTTGTGTTCCAGGAAGTAACATAGCATTGTAGGTCAATTATACTTCAAAAACAAACATACAAATAAACTCACAGAAAAATAAATCAGATTTGTGGTTACAGGAGGATGGAAGTATGGAGAGGGGGGAATGGGATGAAGGTAGTCAAAAGGAACAAACTTCCAGTTATAATATAAATAAGTACTAAGAATGTAATATACAACATGATAAATGTAATTAACACTGCTGTATGTTATATATGAAAGTTAAGATAATAAATCTTTTTTTTTAATTTTTAAATTTTTTATTGGGGTATAGCTATTTTACAACATTGTGTTGGTTTCTACTGTATAGCGAAGTGAAGTAGAGTTCCCTGTGCTATGCAGCAGGTTCTTATTAGTTATCTATTTTATACATATTAGTGTATTTATGTCAATCCCAATCTCCCAGTTCATCCCATCACCATCCCCACTTTCACCCTTTGGTGTCTATGTTTGTTCTCTACATCTATTTCTGCCTTGCAAACTGGTTCATCTGTACCATTTTTCTACATTCCACATATATTCCCCCTTTCTGGATTTCCTTCCCATTTAGGTCACCACAGATCATTTAGTAGAGTTCCCTGTGCTATACAGTAGGTTCTCATTAGTTACCTATTTTATACATAACAGTGTATATATGTCAATCCCAATCTCCCAGTTCATTCCACCTCCCCTCTTCCCCCCTTGGTAACCATAAGTTTGTTTTCTACATCTGTGACTCTATTTCTGCTTTGCAGATAAGTTCATCTGTACCATCTGAGCTATTATACAGTATTTCTTTTTCTCTTTCTGACTTACTTCACTCTGTGTGACAGTCTCTAGGTCCATCCACGTCTCTACAAATAACTGAATTTCATTCCTTTTTATGGCTAAGTAATATTTCATTGTATATATGTACCACATCTTCTTTATCCACTCATCTTTCGATGGATATTTATGTCACTTCCATGACATGGCTATTGTAAATAGTGTTTCAGTGAACATTGGGGTGCATGTGTCATTTTGAATTATGGTTTTCTCTGGGTATATGCCCAGTAGTGGGATTGCTAGGTCATACAGTAGTTCTCTTTTTAGGTTTTTAAGGAACCTCCATAATGTTCTCCATAGTGGCTGTATCAATTTACATTCCTACCAACAGTGGAAGAGGGTTCCCTTTTCTCCACACCTGCTCCAGCATTTAATTTTTGTAGATTTTCTGATGATGCCCATTCTAACCATGTGAGATGATACTTCATTGTAGTTTTTGAGAAAGTAAATCTTAAGATTTCTCATCATAAGGAAAACTATTTTTTTCTATTTCTTTAATTTTCTATCTATATGAGATGATGGATGTTCACTAAACTTATTATGGTAGTCATTTCATGATGTATGTAATTCAAATCAATGTGCTGTATACCTTGAACTTTTACAGTGCTGTGTGTTAATTATATCTCAATAAAACTGCAATAAAATGCAAAAAGAAGATATACAGAAGAATGCACACGTGGAAATTTTAGAATTAAAAAGTATAATAACCAAAATAAAAAGCTAAGTGGGTAAACTCAAGAGCAGAACCATGGGGACAGAAGACAAATCCAGTTAATTCAAGTATAAAAAATAGGATATATAACTCAATTATAACAACAGAGACAAATTAAATTGATTTTAAAGAAAATGGACAGCACCTCAGGCACATGTGAGACTACAACAAAAATTCTACCATTTGTGTTATTGTAGTCCTGGAAGGAGGGAAGAAGCACAGAATGGATAGAAAATTATTTGAATAAATAATGGCTGCAAACTTTTCAAATTTTGAAAAAGATATAAAGCTAAAGATTCAAGAAGCTTAGAGAATACCAAGCAGCATAAAGCTAAAGAACTTCACACTAAGTCACATCATAATTGAACTTTAAAACTTAGGAAAAAGAAAACAAGTCATGAATAACCAGAATAAAATGACACCTTACCTATACCAGATTTCTCATTGGAAACCATGGAGGCAAAAAACTAGAATTGGTAAAATAATTTTGAAAAAATAAGAAAATAGATGGACTCATCTATTCAAATTCAAGACTTACTATGTAACCACAGTAATCAAGATGGTGTGGTATTGGCTAAGGGATAGACTCATCGATCAGTGAAACAGAATTGAGAACTTGAAATATAATTACACAAAGGCCTTAGTTTTACAAAGATGTAAAAATGATTCAGTAGAGGAGTGATAACCTTTTCAACAAATGGCGCTATTGTAATTGTATATGCACAGGTACAAAAAATAACTTCAATCTAAATCTGATACCTTAGACAAAAATAAACTTAAAGTAGTACAGGGAGGTAAATGAAAAATATAAAACCATGAAAATATTACATATTCAAGATCTAGGGCATGATAAATAATTATTAGATGTGACATCAAAAAATGATCCATAAAAGTAAAAATTGGTAAACTGAACCTCATAAAAATTAAAATATTTTGCTCTGCAAAAGACCCTGTTAAGAGAGTTGAAAGAGTCACCTAAGAGTGGTAGAAAATAGTTTCAAACCACTTAGTTGACAAAGAACTAGCATCTAAAATATGTAAAGAACTCAAAACTCATCAGTAATAATGCAAACAATCCAGTTAGAAAATGGGAAAAAACATGAGGATAAATTTCATGAAAGAGGTGAATTCTAAAATAATGGGTTTTAGGATAATAATAAAGCTAGTGGGATTTATTAGTACAAGAAGGATATAAACCAACATTTTCGGGGTATGGGTCTGATAGCTTGTTTAGCTGACCTTACTGTAGATTGTATTGTAATGTGGTAGCACGAAGAACTTTGAATTCTTAGGGGTAGGTTCAATTCCTATGATTCTAGAAATAAGAGGGCTTAAACCTCTATTATTTACTCTATCAAAGTAGCTCTATTATCAGATATATTTCTTATGTTTGTGGGGGTATACTTGCTGTTATGATGGGTAGTGAGACATGTCATATACACAGGGCTAGTGTTAGAGGTAGGAAGTTTTCTCAGAGTAAGTGCATTAGTTGATCATATCGGAATCGAGGGTAGGATGCTTGAATTCATAGGAAAGATGTTGTCAGTAAGAGTGTTTTAACAATGAGGTTGTTAATGAGGTTTAATACTTTTTCGGTAAATAAGAAGTCTTGGTCTTCTGTTACTAGATTCACAATCTAGTGTTCTTTTTAAACCATATCTACAGTACAGAGGGCCTAAGATGATTTTGAGATTTAGTGATAGGAGTAGGAGTGGAATGATATGTAGGGCTATCAGAGCATGTTCTCGTGTGAAGGAAGGAAGGTATAATATTGATATGGTGTGTATGTATGCCACATTGTGTTGTATTAGTATATATAAGGAGTAGAGGGCTGTAATTAAAATATTGGTTCCTATTAGGATGATAGTGAAGCTTGATCATGAGAAAGTTGATATGACTATGAACAGCTCTCTGATTAGATTGATGGTAGGGGGTAGGATGAGGTTTGTAGACTTCCTGGTTGTCACCAAGTGGCTATTAGTGGGAGAAAAATTTGTAGGCCTTGGACCAAGACTATCGTTCAACTATAAACTTGTTCATAATTTGAGTTTGCTAGACAAAATAATATAGAGGCCGTGAGGCCATGAGCAATTATTAGGGCAGTAGCCTCTATAAAACTTCAAGGGGTTTGAATAAGGATAGTTGTGATAAAGAGTGCCATGTGGCTGACTGAGGAATAGGCAATGAATGATTTTAGGTCTGTTTGATGTAGGCAGATAGAGATAGTTATGATTATTCCCCACAGGGAAAGCATAAGGAAATGATATTCTATGTGTCCTGTTAGGGGGTTAAGTATTGATGTGATTTGCAGCATGCCAGAGCCCCCAAGGTTCAGTAGTATGGCTGCAAGGACTATGGAGCCTGTGATGGGGGCCTCTACGTGTGCTTTGGGTAGTCAAAGGTGCAGGCCATAGAGGGGCATTTTTAATATAAAGGCTATTATACAGACTAGTCATATAAGGGCGTTGGACCAGGAGATGGGTAGTGGTTGAGCTCAGTACTGGAGCAACAGGAAATTTAAGGATCCTGTAGTGTTTTGTAAGTATGTTGATGCCACTAGTAATGGGAGGGACACAATTAGTGTATAGAATAGGAAGTAGAGCCCTGCATTAAGTCGTTCTGTTTGGTTGCCTCAGCGGGTAATGATAATACTAGTGGGGATTAGTGTGGCTTCAAATATAATGTAAAATAGGATTAGTTCCGTGGCAGTAAGTGTTGTTATTAGGAGTGTTTGTAATATGATTAGTATTGTAATATAAAGTTTTTTCGGATTAGTGGCTCTTTGAGAAGGTGGGATTGACTTACTATTAAAATTAGGGGGAAGAGCCATATTGTTAGGATTAGAAGTGTAGAAAGGGGGTCAGAAAAGAATGTTAAGGAGTAACTGAGGCTATTGTCATTTAGTTGATTAAAAAGTAGGCTTGTAAAGCTAATTAATAGGCTGTGGGTTGTGGAGTTGATTCAAATCATGTTGTTTTTTGATAGGTCATGGGCTTTAGTATGATTGTGGAGACGATAAATTTTAGCATTAGAGAAGGTTGAGATTTTGTACATAGTACCATATGTATTGAACACTCTTACTAATAAGGCTAATCCAAGAGCTGCTTTTCAGGCTGCGAATACTAGTAGGATGATTGGTATTATGCTGGCTAAGGTGAAGTGTGAGCTCAAGATTGTTAGGGCTGCTAGGACAAACGGTGATAATATTATACCTTCCAAGCAGAGTAGTGAGGATATTAGATGGGATGGATATATTAATAAACCTATAAGAGATATGGTGAAGGCTATTATAATGTT
Organism: Lipotes vexillifer; assembly: GCF_000442215.2. Lineage (NCBI taxonomy): Eukaryota > Metazoa > Chordata > Mammalia > Artiodactyla > Lipotidae > Lipotes > Lipotes vexillifer. The sequence goes on along the minus strand of NW_006781519.1, from coordinate 4,655,505 downwards.
TATACGTACTAGAGACACTTGGTAATTATGAGTTTAATCAGAGTCTAATGAGTCGAAATCACTTGTTTTATTTTAAACTAAATACCATATTCAGCCCACTCTAAGCTCTCTTGAGTTCATTCGTAGGCCAGGCTGGTTGCTAGTAGCGAAATTAGAAATAGGACTATGACAAGTATTCTTTCTAGGTTGTTTGTTTGGGTTGCTCAGGGGAGGGGTAGTAGGAGGGCAATTTCTAGACCACAGAGAAGAAAGATGATTTCTACTAAGAAGAATTTTATAGAAAAGGGTAGGCAGGTGGACCCTATGGGATCAAATCCGCATTTGTAGGGGCTTCTTTTTTCTGTGTAGACATGTCATTGAAGAAGTCAGAAGGTAATAAGTACGAGTAGCAAGGCTAGTATTGTGTTTGTCAATAGGGTCAGTATGAGTTTTATTGCTCTTTTTCGGGGTGTAATTAAACTAACTGATTGAAAGTCAGTTGTACTCGTTAATACTAAAAGGACTATGAGCCTCACCAATAAATAGATACGTAAAGAAATAGTCATGACATCTACAAAGTGTCAGTATCAAGCAGCAGCTTTGAAGCCAAAGTGGTGGTTAGATGTGAAGTGGAATTTTAATTGGTGTAGGAAGCATACAATAAGAAAGGTGGATCCAATAATTACATGTAGCCCATGGAAACCTGTGGTTATGAAGGAAGTTGACCTGTATATTCCATCTGAGATTGTAAAAGGGGTTTTGTAGTACTCTGATGTTTGTAGTAGTGTAAAATAAAAATCGAGAGTAATTGTAATGAAAAGGGCTTGAAGTATGTGTTTGTGATTTCCTTCTATAAGGCTATGGTGAGCTCAGGTAATAGATATGCCAGAGGCTAATAGTACAGAAGTGTTGAGGAATGGGTCTTCTAAGGGGTTTAAGGGACTTTTAAGAGGTTACTTATATACATGAAAAGTTGCTCGATATTACTAACATTTAAGGAAATGCAAATTAAAACCACAATTAGATGCCACCGATTAGAATGGCTAGAATAAAAAATCCTAACACATAATATTGATGAGTATTCAGAGAAACTTAACTACTCATATATGGCTTTTGGGAATGGAAAATGGCATAGTCACTCTTGAAAATAGTTTGGCAGTTTCTTATAAACTGAAATATGCAACTACTGTATGATGCAGCAATTGTATTCCTGGGCATTTATTCCAGGTAATTAAAGTCTTATATTCAAACAAATTCCTGTACGTGAATATGTATGATGGTTTTATTCTTAATAGGCAAAACCAGGAATCACCTTAAATGTCCTTTAATGGATGAATGATTAGACAAACTATAATTATACCACACAAAGTAATACAAATGAATGAACTACCATGCAACAACCAGGATGAATTGCCAGAGAATTAAGCTGAATTAATAAATCTAAGCCTAAAATTTTACAAAGGCTACATACAGTATGATTCCATTTATATGACATTCTTGAAATGACAAAATTATGGAGAATGCATTACTGGTTTACAGAGGTTATGAGTGAGCTAGGGGGTAGGAAGGAAGTGGGTGTGATTATAAAAGGGCAATTAGAAGAATACTTGTGGTGATAAAAATGCTCTGTATCTTAATCAATATTAATATCTTGGTTTTGATATTGCACTCATTTTGTAAGATGTTACTATTGGAGGGACCTGAGTAGACGGTAGACAAAACCCCTCTGTATTAATTCTTCCAATTGTATGTGAATCTACAATTATTATAAAATAAAAAAAATAATAATTAAAAAGAGATTGGCAGAGTGCATTATTAAAAATGTCCCAACTCTCTGGTCTTAGTAACATTAAGCACTATTTTCTACTAGTATTCCAATACTGTATCATGCTTCTCATTTCTAACATTTTCCATTTGGTTGAAGCAAACAACCACACTGAGCAACATCAACACTTCTGCCATTAAGTTATAAACCTGTTTCGAGAAACTGAGAGTCCTTCCTTCTCTAGTATTTGTTGATATATAAAGTTCCCAAACTTGCAATCAGCTGGCTGATTCAAAATATTTGTTTGGAATAAATAACATTACACATTGTGAGATTGAATGTATTTCCATGTTTACATTATTTTAAGTGATTGTAGGATCCTAAGAAAAATACACGTTCACATAAGTATGAATTTCAAAAGTACCAGTGCTCATCAACCATGTATAATAAAAGTAAGCATGCTCTGTGTAACAAACATTTAGCTATTTAAAGACAATGATTACCCTGAATTTGCTTAAGCTATTTGAGTAGACAAAAGTGAAATTTATAAATTGCAGTTTGCTCATGATTATAGAAACATGTGGTAGAAAATTTCCTTGGAGAATAAACTTTTGTTATTAGCTCTAAAAGAAAATAACATTGTTTTCCCCTTGGGTTAAAATGTTGAGCAAATATTGTCTTTTCTGTTTTTGTAATAGGTAAATATGTGGATGGATAATTAATATGTTTTAAAAATAAGAAATGATTATGGCCCTGTAAAGAAAAACACTTGTGTTTATAAAAACTTAAATTAATTGCACAGTATTATGAGCATTATTCTTTGACTTCTACTGTCCCAGATCATATTTTGAAAGATGGGTGAACAGGTACATTTTCCTCCTCCAAGTCCCTACAATGATCATCATTTAGATTTAGTAAAATATTTTGTTTCTTAGGTAAGACACCAAGACACTTTAATGGGCTGGACAACTTTAGCAGATTTCAACTCATCAGACATAAATTATAACGTGTTTAAGGAATAAGTTAAGTGAATACACATATAGTCAAACTGTTCTAATTTTAAACAAATTTGGAACAGTAATAAATAAATTACTTCAAGAGTTTTAAGAGCTTAAAATTATTTACTTCTGTGTGCCAATGAAATTTTTATAGGTGAAAACTTAATTTGCTGTTAACATTAAGGAAACAAAGAAGTTTTAGCCAAAAAAAAAAAAAATGGAATTACTAAAAGAAGTATTAGTCTGATAGCATCCTTCAAGGAAAATAGGTGAGCCTGACTGTTTAACTAAACAAAAACCTTAGATCAGGAACTTAAAACTAAAAGCATAAATTAAAAATATGTTTATAATTGAAATATTTAATCACATAAAATTGTACAGTTAAAATGACTTACAAGTGAACTTGCTACTGCTGAAAGTGTTTTTGCTTGTTTGTTTTGTTTTGCTTTGTTTTTGGTCTATAAGCAGTGGCTTAGAAGTATGTAGAGGTGAAACTATACCTTCTTTATCATAAAGAAACTGAGTTAAATTTACATTCTATGTCTCTTTTTCCCTTTCCTATAGCACAGGAGACCATATTAAGGAACACACTGATCACTTGGTAAGTAAATATGTCCCAACAAAATGTGAAAAGTGTATTATTTACCACTTTCTTTGAATTTCAAAACTCTTTGCAATTTAACATAGAGAATATGAATTATTGGAAATATGAAGCTGTGTTAGGGAGAAAGGGAGAACAAAGTACATTGGGTTAACACAAAATCAGAAAAATGTGAACTTTTCTAAGCAAGCTGTTAACTTATTAAAATATAATCAATTTATCATGTTGTTTACCATGGTGGGGCATGACAACAAATCCATGATGAATCTTTAGATTGAGTTCAAATGTAGTTTGATCACAGTCCATTGACCAGTTGAAATACAATCAGAGTAGTCAATTATGTGCAGGAAAATGGATCCTGGTTGTTTATTGTATTGTGAAAGAGGAATAAGCTTCAGATGAATAAAATAATGCATTTGTATCCATATTGTTAAAAGTAGAAAATGGAACACAGAAAGAATTTGATTATGATTAATTTTAAAAAAAAGAATTGTCTTTTTTTGACAATTGTTCGTTTGACAATTGATTGTTGATTGTTTCATCAATCTATCATATCATTTAAAATAACTTGATAATATTAAAAAACTTTTCTGACAATTTCAAGTATTTAGCTGATTTCACAAGTGAGTATTTTTATTAATAGGCCATAGTGCCATGCATTTCTTGATTATGAAATGATTAAATATCATCTGCCACAAAATCTATTCTCAGATACCATAATGTTCAAAATTAATATTTGTGGGGTAGGAGGAAGATGGTGGAAGAGTAAGATGTGGAGATCACCTTCCTCCCACAGATACATCAGAAATACATCTACAGGTGGAACTGCTCCTATAGAACACCCACTGAATGCTGTCAGAAGAACTCAGACTTCCCAAAAGGCAAGAAACTCCCCACGTACCTGGGTAGGGCAAAAGAAAAAAGAAAAAAACAGAGACAAAAGAATAGGGACGGGACCTGCACCAGTGGGAGGGAGCTGTGAAGGAGGAAAGGTTTCCACACACTAGGAAGCTCCTTCACGGGTGGTGACTGTGGGTGGCAGAGGGGAGAAGCTTCAGAGCCACGGAGGAGAGGACAACAACAGGGGAATGGAGGGTAAAGCAGAGAAATTCCCGCACATAGGATCGGTGTCAACCAGCACTCACCAGCCCAAGAAGCTGGTCTGCTCACCCGACGGGGTGGGCAGGGGCTGGGACTGAGGCTCGGGCTTCAGATCACAGGGAGAGTACTGGGGTTGGCGGCATGAACACAGCCTGAAGGGGTTAGGGCACCACGGCTAGTTGGGACAGAGTCCGGGAAAAAGTCTGGGCCTGCCGAAGAGGCAAGAGGCTTTTTCTTGCCTCTTTGTTTCCTGGTGCACGAGGAGAGGGCATTAAGAACACTGCTTAAAGGAGCTCCAGAGACGCGTGCAAGCCGCGGCTAAAAGTGCGGACCCCAGAGACGGGCATGAGACACTAAGGTTACTGCTGCCACCACCAAGGAGCCAGTTTGCAAACACAGTTCACTATCCACACCTCCCCTCCTGGGAGCCTGTGCAGCCCGCCACTGCCAGGGTCCCGGGATCCAGGGACAACTTACCCGTGAAAATGCATGGCACACCTCAGGCTGGTGAAAAGTCATGCTGGCTTCTGCCACCGCAGGCTGGCCGTGCACCTGTACCCCTCCCTCCCACCGGCATGAGTGAGCCAGAGCCCCCGAATCAGCTGCTCCTTTAACGCCTTCCTGTCTGAGTGAAGAACAGATGCCCTCAGGTGACCTACACACAGAGGCAGAGCCAAATCCAAAGCTGGACACCGGGAGCTGTGCAAACAAAGAAGAGAAAGGCGGCTGCTTCCCACTAGCTATCTATTTTACATTTGGTAGTGTATATATGGAAAGGGAGATCAGCTCGGTGTTTTGTGACCACTTAGAGGGGTGGGATAGGGAGGGTGGGAGGGAGGGAGATGCAAGAGGAGTGAGATATGGGAATATATGTATATGTATAACTGATTCACCTTGTTATAAAGCAGAAACTAACAGCATGGTAAAGCAATTATACTCCAATAAAGATGGAAAAACAAACAAACAAACAAACAAAAAGAAAGAAGATAAAGGGAAATCTCTCCCAGCAGCCTCAGGGGCAGTGAATTAAATCTCCACAATCAACTTGATATACACTGCATCTGTGGAATAACTGAATAGACAACAAATCATCCCAAATTAAGGAGGTGGACTTTGAGAGCAAGATATATTATTTTATACCCTTGTTCTCTTTTTGTGAGTGTGTATGTGTAGGCTTTTGTGTGAGCTTTTGTCTGTATAGCTTTACTTTGACCATTTGTCCTAGGTTCTGTTGGTACATTATTTTGTTTTTTTTTAACCTTAAAAATTTTTTTCTCTTAACATTTAATTTCTATTTTTTATTTTAATATTTTTATTTTGTCTTACTTTATTTTATTTTCTCCTCTTTCTTCCTTTTTTCTTGCTACTTTTTCTCCCTTTTGTTCTGAGCCGTGTGAATGAAAGGCTCTTAGTGCTCCAACCAGCAGTCAGTGCTGTGCCTCTGAGGTGAGAGAGCCAATTTCAGGACACTGGTCCACAAGAGACCTACCAGCTCCACATAATATCAAATTGCAAAAATCTCCAGAGATCTTCATCTCAACACTAAGACCCAGCTTCACTCAATGACCAGCAAGCTACAGTGCTGGACACCCTATGCCAAACAACTAGCAAGAGAGGAACACAACCGCATCCATTAGCAGAGAGGTTGCTTAAAATCATAATAAGGTCACAGATACTCCAAAACACACCACCAGATGTGGACGGGCCCATCAGAAAGACAGGATCAAGACTCATCCACCAGAACACAGACAGTACTCTCCTCAACCAGGAAGCCTACACAACCCACTGAACCAACTTTAGCCACAGGGGACACACACCAAAAAATAAGGGAACTACAAACCCACAGCCTGCAAAAAGGAGACCCAAAACACAGTAAGATAAACAAAATGAGAAGACAGAAAAACACACAGGAGATGAAGGAGCAAGGTAAAAACCCACCAAACCTAATAAATCAAGAGGAAATAGGCAGTCTACCTTTAAAAGAATCCAGAATCATGATAGTAAAGATGATCCAAAATCTTAGAAATAGAATAGAAAAAAATGCAAGAAACATTTAACAAGGACCTAGAAGAACTAAAGAGAAAACAAGCAACGATGAGGAACACAATAAATGAAATAAAAAATACTCTAGAAGGGATCAATACCAGAATAACTGAGGCAGAACAACGGATAAGTGACCTGGAAGATAAAATAGTGGAAATAACTACTGCAGAGCAGAAAAAAGAAAAAAGAATGAAAAGAACTGAGGACAGTCTCAGAAACCTCTGGGACAACATTAAACACACCAGCATTCTAATTATAGGGGTTCCAGAAGAAGAAGAGAAAAAGAAAGGGACTGAGAAAATATTTGAAGAGATTATAGTTGACAATTTCCCTAATATGTGAAATGAAATAGTTAATCAAGTCGAGAAAGCACAGAGAGTCCCATACAGGAAAAATCCAAGGAGAATCACTCCAAGACACATATTAATCAAACTATCAAAAATAAAATACAAAGAAAATATATTAAAAGCAGCAAGGGAAAAAAATAAAAAAAACAAATAATACACAAGGGAATCTCCATAAGGTTAACAGCTGAACTTTCAGCAGAAACTCTACAAGACAGAAGGGAGTGGCAGGACATATTTAAAGTGATGAAGGAGAAAAATCTACAACAAAGATTACTCTACCCAGTAAGGATCTCATTCAGATTTGATGGAGAAATTAAAACATTTACAGAAAAGCAAAAGCTGAGAGAGTTCAGCACCACCAAACCAGCTTTACAACAAATGTTAAAGGAACTTCTCTAGACAAGAAACATGAGAGAAGGAAAAGACCTACAATAACAAACCCCAAACAATTAAGAAAATGGAAATACGAACATACATATCGATAATTACCTTAAATGTAAAAGGATTAAATGTTCCCACCAAAAGACACAGACTGGCTGAATGGATACAAAAACAAGACCTGTATATATGCTGTCTACAAGAGACCCACTTCAGACCTAGGGACACATACAGACTGAAAGAGATTGGATGGAATAAGATATTCCATATAAATGGACATCAAAAGAAATCTGGAGTAGCAATACTCATATCAGAAAAAATAGACTTTAAAATAAAGACTATTAAAAGAGACAAAGAAGGACACTACATAATGATCAAGGGATTGGTCTAAGAAGAAGATATAACAATTGTAAATATTTATGCATCCAACATAGAAGCACCTCAATACATAAGGCAAATACTAGCAGCCATAAAAGGGGAAATCAACAGTAACACATTCATAGAAGGGGACTTTAACACCCCACTTACGCCAATGAATAGATCATTCACAATGAAAATAAATGAGGAAACACAAGCTTTAAATGATACATTAAACAGGATGAACTTAATTGATATTTATAGGACATTCCATCCAATAACAACATAATACACATTTTCCTCAAGTGCTCATGGAACATTCTCCAGGATAGATTATATCTTGGGTCACAAATCAAGTCTTGGTAAATTTAAGAAAATTGAAATCGTACCAAGTATCTTTTCCGACCACAACACTATAACACTAGATATTAATTACAGGAAAAGATCTGTAAAAAAATACAAACATATGGAGGCTAACCAATACACTACTTAGTAACTAAGGGATAACTGAAGAAATCAAAGAGGAAATCAAAAAATACCTAGACACAAATGACAATGGAGGAATAATGACCCAAAAGCTGTGGGATGCAGCAAAAGCAGTTCTAAGATGAAAGTTTATAGCAATACAATGCTAACTTAAGAAAGGAAACATCTCAAATAAACAACCTAACCTTGCACCTAAAGCAATTAGAGAAAGAAGACCAAAAAATCCCCAAAGTTAGCAGAAGGAAAGAAATCATAAAGATCATATCAGAAATAAATGAAAAATAAATGAAGGAAATAATAACAAAGATCAATAAAACTAAAACCTTGTTCTTTGAGAACATAAACAAAATGGATAAACCATTAGCCAGACTCATCAAGAAAAAAGGGAGAAGACTCAAATCAATAGAATTGAAAATGAAAGAGGAGATGTAATGACTGACACTGCAGAAATACAAAGGATCATGAGAGATCACTACAAGCAACTCTATGCCAATAAAATGGAAAACCTGGAAAAAATGGACAAATTCTTAGAAATGCACAACCTGACGAGACTGAACCAGGAAGAAATAGAAAATATGAACAGAGGAGTCACAAGCACTGAAATGAGACTGTGATTAAAAATCTTCCAAAAAACAAAAGCCCAGGACCAGATGGCTTCACAGGCGAATTCTATCAAACATTTAGAGAAGAGCTAACACCTATCCTTCTCAAACTCTTCCAAAATGTAGCAGAGGGAGGAACACTCCTAAACTCATTCTACGAAGCCACCATCTCCCTGAAACGAAAACCAGACAAAGATGTCACAAAGAAAGAAAAGTATAGGCCAATATCACTAATTAACATAGATGCAAAAATCTTCAACAAAATACTAGCAAACAGAATCCAACAGCACATTACAAGGATCATAAACCATGATCAAGTGGGGTTTATCCCAGGAATGCAAGGATTCTTCAATATACGCAAATCAATCAATGTGATAAACCATATTAAAAAATTGAAGGAGAAAAACCATATGATCATCTCAATAGATTCAGAGAAATCTTTTGACAAAATTCAACACCCATTTATGATAAAAACACTGCAGATAATAGACATAGAGAGAACTTGCCTCAACATAATAAAGGCCATATATGACAAACCCACGGCCAACATTGTCCTCAATGGTGAAAGACTGAAACCATTTCCACTAAGATCAGGAACTGGACAAGGTTGCCCACTCTCACCACTCTTATTCAACATAGATTTGGCAGTTTTAGCCACAGCAACCAGAGAAGAAAAGGAAATAAAAGGAATCCAAATTGGAAAAAAATAAGAAAAGTTGTCATTCTTTGCAGATGACTTGATACTATACATAGAGAATCCTAAAGTTGATACCAGGAAACTACTAGAGCTAATCAATGAATTTGTTAAAGTAGCAAGATATAAAACTAATGCACAGAAATCTCTGGCATTCTTATACACTAATGATGAAAAATTTGAAAGTGAAATTAAGAAAACACTCCCATTTTCCATTGCAACAAAATGAATAGTATATCTAGGAATAAACCTACCAAAGGAGACAAAAGACCTGTATGCCGAAAATTTATGACACTGATGAAAAAAATTAAAGATAAGACAAATAGATGGAGAGATATACCATGTTCTTGGATTGGAAGAATCAACATTGTGAAAATGAACTACTACCCAAAGCAATGTATAGATTCAATGCAATCCGTATCAAACTACCACTGGCATTTTTCACAGAACTAGGGCAAAAAAATTTCACAATTTGTATGGAAACACAAAAGACCTCGAACAGCCAAAGCAATCTTGAGAATGAAATATGGAGCTGGAGGAATCAGGCTCCCTAACTTCAGACTATACTACAAACCTTCAGTAATCAAGACAGTATTGTACTGACACTAAAATAGAAATATAGATAAATGGAACAGGATATAAAACCCAGAGATAAACCCATGCACATATGCTCACCTTACCTTTGATAAAAGAGGCAAGAGTATACAGTGGTGAAAAGCCAGCCTCTTCAGTAAGTGGTGCTGGGAAAACTGGACAGGTACATATAAAATTATGAAATTGGAACACTCTGTAACACCATACATAATTATAAACTCAAAATGGATTAAATACCTAAATGTGAGGCTATCAAACTCTTAGAGGAAAACATAGGCAGAACACTCTATGACATAAATCAAAATAAGGTCCTTTTTGACCCACCTCCCAGAGAAATGGAAATAAAAACAAAAATAAATAAATGGGACCAAATGAATCATAAAAGTTTTGCACAGCAAAGGAAACCAAAAACAAGACCAAAAGACAACCCTCACAATGGGAGAAGGTATTTGCAAATGAAGCAACTGGCAAAGGATTAATCTCCAAAATTTACAAGTAGCTCATGTAGCTCAATAACAAAAAAAACAAACAACCCAATCCAAAAACGGGCAGAAGACCTAAATAGACATTTCTCCAAATAAGATATACAGACTGCCAACAAACACATGAAAGAATGCTCAACATCATTAATCATTAGAGAAATGCAAATCAAAACTACCATGAGATATCTCACACCAGTCAGAATGGCCATCATCAAAAAATCTAGAAAGAGTAAATGCTGGAGAGGGTGTGGAGAAAAGGGAACACTCTTGCACTGCTGGTAGGAATGTGAATTGGTTCAGCCACTATGGAGAACAGTATGGAGGTTCCTTAAAAAGCTACAAATAGAACTACCATATGACCCAGCAATCCCACTACTGGGCATATACCCTGAAAAAACTAAAATTCAAAAATGTGATGCACTAAATTGTTCATTGCAGCTCTATTTACAATAGCCCAGAGATGGAAACAACCTAAGTGCCCATCGTCGGATGAATGGATAAAGAAGATGTGGCACATATATACAATGGAATATTACTCAGCCATAAAAAGAAGTGAAATTGAGCTATTTGTAGCGAGGTGTATAGACCAAGAGTCTGTCATACAGAGTAAAGTAGGTCAGAAAGAGAAAGACAAATACCGTATGCTAACACATATATATGGAATTTAAGAAAATAAAATGTCATGAAGAGCCAAGGGGTAAGACAGGAATAAAGACACAGACCTACTGTTCAACCGACTTGAGGATATGGGAAGGGGGAAGGATGAGCTCTGACTGGGCGAGAGAGAGGCATGGACATATATACACTAACAAACATAAAGCAGATAGCTAGTGGGAAGCAGCCGCATGGCGCAGGGATATCGGCTCAGTGCTTTGTGACCGCCTGAAGGGGTGGGATAGGGAGGGTGGGAGGGAGGGAGATGCAAAAGGGAAGAGATACGGGAACATATGTATAAGTATAACTGAATCACTTTGTTATAAAGCAGAAACTAACACACCATTGTAAAGCAATTATACCCCAATAAAGATGTTAAAAAAAAATAACAACAAAAAAGCAATCCAAAAATGGGCCGAAGACCTAAATAGACATTTCTCCAAAGGAGGTATATAAATTGCCAATAAACACATGAAAGAATGGTCAACATCATTAATCATTAGAGAAATGCAAATCCAAACTACAATGAGATATCATCTCACACGGGTCAGAATGGCCATCATAAAAATCTGGAAACAATAATGCTGGAGAGGGTGTGGAGAAAAGGGAACACACTTGCACTGCTTGTGGGAATGTAAATTGATACAGCCACTATGGAGACCAGTATCGATGCTCCTTTAAAAACTACAAATAGAACTACTACACAACTCAGCAATCGCACTACTGGGCATATACCCTGAGAAAACCATAATTCAAAAAGAGCCATATACCAAAATATTCATTGCAGCTCTATTTACAATAGCCAGGAGACGGAAGCAACTAAATGTCCATCATCAGATGAATATATAAAGAACATGTGGCACACATATACAATGAATATTACTCAGCCATAAAAAGAAATGAAATTGAGTTATTTGTAGTGAGGTGGATGGACCTAGAATATGTCATACAGAGTGAAGTAAGTCAGAAAGAGAAAAACAAATACCATATGCTAACATATATATATGGAATCTAAGAGAAAAAAAAATAGAAAATGTCATGAAGAACCTAGGGGTAAGATGGGAATAAAGACACAGACCTACTAGAGAATGGACTTGAAGATATGGGGAGGGGGAATGATAATCTGTGACAAAGTAAGAGAGTGGCATGGACATATATACACTACCAAATGTAAAGTAGATTGCTAATGGGAAGCAGCCACATAGCACTGGGTGATCAACTTGGTGCTTTGTGACCACCTAGAGGGGTGGCATAGGGAGAGTTGGAGGGAGGTAGACGCAAAAGGGAAGAGATATGGGTACATATGTATATGTATAACTGGTTCACTTTGTTTTAAAGCAGAAACTAACACACCATTGTAAAACTATTATACCCCAATAAAATTGTTTAAAAAAAGTTTCTGGGACTAAGTATTCTCAGTTATATACATTACTCTTTAGAAGTCTTCTGGCAATAGAAGAACCATATGACTTCCATAGCCTTATAATGAAATATGTAGCTATTAATATTTAACCTTATATTATATTCCTTTTTTCCTATAAAATGAAATATTTTTATTCTTTCATATCTATTCAAAAGTCCATTTTGAAGTGTGCTTTAAGCAGAAGGAGAATAATTGTCTAATCTCTCTTTTGACACTGACTTCCTCTTAGGGCAAGTGCCCTCAGGTTCATTACTTAATCCTAATGTTGCACCTTCTCTCTGTAAGAAGAATAAAACAATGTGCCTCATTGTGGATTATCCGCTACTTTGAGGAAGAGCAAATGCTCTCTATTTTGTAATTATAATATTCATAATTCCAAAAAAAATTGCACTTAAGAAGAACGAAAAATATTTTAATGATCCCTTTTTCAGACCCCAAAGAACTCACAAAACCAAAGTCGTTGAAAAGGTTGAACAGCTGTTTCCAAAACAGATATCTATCTGGCTGTCTTTGAATATACTTACCTTCTCTCAGATTTCATTATACCTCCATCTCTGCTATGCTTTTAAAGCCGAAAACTTATGGCCCTGTAAACTAATGTCGTTTAAACATTTTAAGCATGAAATGGCTATAAAGCATTTTTTGAGGAGAATTAAAAACTACATCCATTTTCCAGTCTTTATTTGTCAAATGTTTCCTTTTTTAAAAACTATTTTTGAGACCATGGTTCACACTGAACAGAAGAGATTTGAATGTATACAGCAAATCTGTTCCCATTCTCCTTTTGGGCAAAATGAAAACTTTAAAAACATTCTCTGTTTGGGTACTCACCATTTTCCACAATTTATCTAACTGGATGATTACCAGAAATAAATGACTCATTCTTTTAACAAGTCTATTTCCTTTTTCACATAATTATTTCACCACATCATTATAACTACTTCATCTTTTTTTGTTTTTATAATAGATCTCTAACTTCATTTGAAGTAAAGGGCTTCAAATTACATAGTTTTTGAGACTCAGAAATGTGTAAAATGGCCTCTGAACATTCTTCCCTTTGCAACATAAAAGCCTAGGATAATTATAAGTATATATAATATATAAATATATTTTTAATAAACACATATATGTTAAAGCATAAACATGTATTCACAGTGTGACAAGTTGGTGAATACTAAAGAAAATGAAAATAAGCCCTATAAGGTAACTCCAACTTTTGAAGGAAAAAATATATGTATGTCATTCCCATTCTGGAATCATTTACTTGTCAGTTTTTCATTCAGACTAATAAAGGGCTTCCAGTTCAATAAACAGACTTGCATTTATATCCTTTTCTCTGGAATAAGAAATAAAATGCATATTAGTATGTGTAGAAGGGAAGAGTGTTTTACCAATAGGTGGCATATATCACACATTTCTGTAAGAGAGAATTTAAGAGAGGGTCCAGGATCTGAGGCATGTACGACAGAGGTCAAGGATGAATAGTGCTTTTGAAAACTAGGGAATTGATTGAAACTCTACAAACTGAAAAGTTGAAGTCATCAACACCTGCAAACCCTTCCCTAAGAATACAGAGAACAGTTAGCCTAGTTATTCCCAGGCAAAGAAGCACAACATTCTTCTCCCAAGAAATGGAATCATCTGTGGAAAGTGAAGTCTATTTTGGGTGTTAAAAACCCAGAGTAAAATACTCCAGAATAAAATACACTAATCCTGGCTGGCATGGAAAATGTGTGGGAAATTGGTGAGGCCACAACCTGATATCCAGCTGCTCACTTTCTCATGGTTAATCAAAATCTGACTATTTATACACTATATTCATTGATCAAATGACCAGATGGATGTCTTACTTATGTGAGAAATCAGGCCTACATAGAAAAGAGTAGAGGGAAACAATACCAGCTAACTAGACCTGTTTCCTAAATATGAACAGACAATCACAGATAACCAGGCAAAGAAAACAAACTCTCAGCATGAAAAATAAACATCAAGATGAACAAAAGCTATCCCCAGAGGAAACAGAAAATTTGAGGAAATTTTAAGGGAAAATAAAGTATATAATCAGAGCATTTTGTGAAGTTATTACATCCAAGAGACAATAACATGACATTGTTTTAAAATATCAGAAATTGAGGAAAGTTCTTAGAGCTTCAATATAGAATTTATAAAACAAAATTTTAATATAAAATGTGAAAATAAAGTTGGGGAAATTCCTTAGAATATAGACTATAAAGAAAAAATGAGAGGAAAGAGCCATAAATGACCACTGTACAAAGCCCAACTTTTGATCAGTAGAATTCCCGGGATATAGAAGAGAGGAGAGACAATTTAAAGGAAAAAGTAGAAGAGAATAAGTTATATAGATGAAAACTAACCTTCCAATTGAAAAATGCAAGCGTAGAATGCTCCTTTCTTAATATAATCATTCACAACTATCAATTTTCATCTTGTCACTGTTTTCTCTGCACCCCACAAGTAAGTGTATTGGATACTCCAGAGAAACAGAACCAATAGGACATATATGATATTTATTATAAGAAATTAGATCATACAATTATGAAGCTGGTAAATCCAAAATCTGCAATGTGGTCAACAGATTGGAGACTCAGCAGAGCTGATGGTGCAGATAAATTCCAAAATCAATCTTTTTATTTTATTCTATTCAGGCCTTCAACTTATTGGATGAGGTCCAGCCACATTATGGAGCATACTCTGCTTAATCAAAGTTAACTGATTTAAATGTTAATTTCATCCAAAATCATCCTCCAATTTGACAAATAAAATTAACCTTACCCCCAAATTTTGATATGTTATGTTTTCATTTTCATTCAACTCAATGTATTTTCTAATTTTCTTAGTGATTTTTTCTATAGAACCAAACTAGATTGGAGTCACTTATGTCAGGGATGAAATGGAGATGGTCAACACAGGTTTGAATAAAAGGAACTCAACCTAACCTTACAGGAATTTACAACTCTTCTCAGAAATCATCAGAGGACATCAGTCAATCCACAAATGCCAGGTCTACTCACTCCATCTCTGAACTTCCTTGTTTTCTTGACTCAGCAACCCTGATCCGAATAGGAAAGAAGACCACTAGGTAATCTATAAACTGAAAAAGCTAAACAACTTCCAGATTTATTCCATAAAAAAACCATTAGGCTGTGATCAATTTGAAATTTATTGTTCCCGTAGTCTTGAGTTTCCTGACTTGCAAGTCAAAAGTCTTGCAGTAAACTCATCCATATGCTTTGTTTTATTCAGTATTCAAAGGTTGTTTTTTAACACTACTTTGACTCTTTAGTTGTTTAGGAATTAGCTATTTAATTTCCATATTTCAAATTTTCCAGTTTTGCTTCTTTTACTGATTTATAGCTTCATTCCACTGTGGTCAGAGTTGATACTTTGTACGCTTTTGGTCTTTTAAAATTTATGACAGTTGTCTTATGGCTAAACATATCTATCACAGAGAATGTTCCACGTTCACTTGAAAAACATGTATAAATTGCTATCATTGGTGGAGTGTTTGTATGTCTCTCAGGTCTAGTTGGTTGATAGGATTATTCAAGTCCTCTATTTCCTTACTGACTTTCTGTCTAGACATCCTGTTCATTGTTGAAAATAGGCTATTGAAGTTTCCAATTAATATTGTTGAACTGTCTATTTCTGCCTTCAATTATACCAATGTTTAATTCATATATTTTGGTGTTATGTTGTTTGGTGGACATTTTTTTATAATTGTTATATTTTCTTGATAAATTCACCCTTTGTTATAAAGTGTCATTTTTTTGTCTCACGCAAAAGTAAAGAGACAAAAAGTAAATTCTGTTACTTAAAATTAATTTTGTGCATTTTAGGGTATGTAGGTAACATTTAATTATTGTTTTCATGTTATATCATTCTCCATCATTTCATTGTTCATCTAGTAATGTTTATAAATGTAAAGTGAGTGTCTTAAAAACAGCATATAGCTGGGATTTTTTTAATACATTCTTCCACTCTATAAAATATGAAACTAATCCCTTTGCTTTTTTTTTAACATCTTTATTGGAGTACATTTGCTTTACAATGGTGTGTTAGATTCTGCTTTATAACAAAGTGAATCATATATACATATACATATGTCCCCATATCTCTTCCCTCTTACATCTCCTTCCCTCCGAACCTCCCTATCTCACCCCTCTAGGTGGTCAAAAAGCACAGAGCTGACCTCCCTGTGCTATGCGGCTGCTTCCCACTAGCTTTCTAGTTCACGTTTGGTGGTGTATATAGATCCATGCCAATCTCTAACTTTGTCCCAGTTTACCCTTCCCCCTCCCCATAGCCTCAAGTCAATTCTCTAATAGGTCTGTGACTTTATTCCCGTTTGCTCATAGGTTCTTCATGAAAATTTTCTTTTTCTTATTTTTTAGATTCTATATGTATGTGTTAGCATACAGTACTTGTTTTTCTCTTTCTGAATTACTTGACTCTGTAGGACAGACTTTAGGTCCATCCAACTAACTACAAAAAACTCAAGTGCATTTCTTTTGATGGCTGAGTAATATTCCATTGTATATATGTGCCACATCTTCTTTATCCATTCATCCAATGATGGACACTTAGGTTGCTTCCATGTCCTGGCTATTGTAAATAGAGGTGCAATGGACATGTTGGTACATGACTCTTTTTGAATTATGGTTTTCTCAGGGTATATGCAGAGTCGAGAGTTTGCTGGGTCACATGGTATTTCTATTTTTAGGTTTTAAGGAACCTCCATACAGTTCTCCATAGTTGCTGTATCAATTTACATTTCCATCAACAGTGCAAGAGGGTTACCTTTTCTCCACACTTTCTCCAGCATTTATTGTTTCCAGATTTTTTGATGATGGCCATTCTGAACGGTGTGATATGATATCTCATTGTACTTTTGATTTGCATTCCTCTAATGATTAATAATGCTGAGCATTCTTTCACGTGTTTCTGGCCAATCTGTATATCTTCTTTGGAGAAATGTCTATCGAGGTCTTCTGCCCATTTTTGGATTGTGTTGTGTGTTTTTTGATATTGAGCTGAATGAGCTGCTTGTCACCCTGTTACCAAAACCAGACAAAGATGTCACAGGGAAAGAAAACTACAGGCAAATACAACTGATGAACATAGATGCAAAAATCCTCAACAAAATACTAGCAATCAGAATCCAACAGCACATTAAAAGGATCATACACCATGATCAAGTGGGGTTTATCTCAGGAATGCAAGGATTCTTCAATATATGCAAATCAATCAATGTGATACACCATATTAACAAACTGAAGAATAAAAACCATATGATCATCTCAATAGATTCAGATAAAGCTTTTGACACATTTCAACAACTATTTATGATAAAAACCCTCCAGAAAGTAGGCAGAGAGGGAATGTACCTCAACATAGTAAAGGCAATATATGACAAACCCACAGCCAACATCATCCTGAATGGTGAAAAACTGAAACCATTTCCATTAAGATCAGGAACAAGACAAGGTTGCCCACTCTCTCCACTTTTATTTAACATAGTTTTGGAAGTTTTAGCCACAGCAATCAGAGAAGAAAAAGAAATAAAATGAATCCAAAACAGAAAAGATGAAGTAAAGTTGTCACTGTTTGCAGATGACATGATCCTATACATAGAGAATCCTAAAGATGCTACCAGAAAACTACTAGAGCTAATCAATGAATTTGGTAAAGTAACAGGATACAAAATTAATGCAGAGAAATCTCTGGCATTCCTATAAACTAATGATGAAAAATCTAAAAGTGAAATTAAAAAAACACTACCATTTACCATTGCAGCAAAAACAAGAAATTAACTCAGAATAAACCTACCTAAGGAGACAAAAGACCTGTATGAAGAAAATTATAAGACACTGATGAAAGAAATTAAAGATGATAAAAATAGATGGAGAGATACACCATGTTCTTGGACTGGAAGTATCAACATTGTGAAAATGATTCTACTATCCAAAGCAATCTACAGATTCAATGCAATCCCTATCAAAATACCACTGACATTTTTCACAGAACTAGAACAAAAAGTTTCACAATTTGTATGGAAACACAGAAGACTGCAAATAGCCAAAGCAATCTTGAGAAAGAAAAATGGAGCTGGAGGAATCAGGCTCCCTGACTTCAGACTATACTACAAAGCTACAATAATCAAGACAATATGGTACTGTCACAAAAACAGAAATATAGATCAATGGAAAAGGGTAGAAAGACCAGAGACAAACACACGCATGTATAGTCACCTTATCTTTGATAAAGGAGGTCAGAATATACAGTGGAGAAAAGACAGCCTATTCAATTAGTGGTGCTGGGAAAAGTGGCAAGCTACATGTAAAAGAATAAATTTAGAACACTCCCTAACACCATACACAAAAATAAACTCAAAGTAGATTAAAGACCTGAATATAAGGCCAGACACCATCAAACTCTCAGAGGAAAACATAGGCAGAACACTCTATGACATAAATCACAGAAAGATCCTTTTTGACCCACTTCCTAGAGAAATGGAAAAATAAAACAAAAATAAACAAATGGGACCTAATGAAACTTAAAAGCTTTTGCACAGCAAATAATCCCATAAACAAGATGAGAAGATAACCCTCAGAATGGGGGAAAATGTTTGCAAATGAAGAAACTGACATAGGATTAATTCCCAGAATTTACAGGCAGCTCATGCAACTCCATATCAGAAAAACAAACAATCTAATCCATAAGTTGGCACAAGACCTAAATAGACATTTCTCCAAAGAAGATATACAGATTGGCCACAAGCACATGAAAGAATGCTCAACATCATTAATCATTAGAAAAATGCAAATCAAAACTACAATGATGTATCACCACACACCTATCAGAATGGCCATAATCAAAGAATCTACAAGCAATAAATGATGGAGAGGGTGTGGAGAAAAGGGAACCCTCTTGCACTGTTGGTGGGAATGTAAATTGATACAGCCACTATGGAGAACAATATGGAAGTTCTTAAAAAACTAAAAATCGAACTACCATACGACCCAGCAATCCCACTACTGGGCATATACCCTGAGAAATCCATCATTCAAAAAGAGTCATGTACCACAATATTCATTGCAGCTCTATTTACAATAGCCAGGGCATAGAAGCAACCAAAGTGTCCATCAACAGATGAATGGATAAAGAAGATGTGGCACATATATACAATGGAATATTACTTAGTCATTAAAAGGAACAAAACTGAGTTATTTGTAGTGAGGTGGATGGACCTAGAGACTTTCATACAGTGTGATGTAAGTCAGAAAGAGAAAAACAAATACCGTATGCTAACACATGTATATGGAATAAAAAAAAAAAGAAAAGAAAAAAAAATGGTCAGAAGAACCTAGGGGCAAGATGGGAATAAAGATGCAGACCTACTAGAGAATGTACTTGAGGATACAGGGAGGGGGAAGGGTAAGCTGGGGCAAATTTAGAGAGTCGCATGGACATATATGTGTTACCAAACGTAAAATAGATAGTTAGTGGGAAGCAGCCACATAGCACGGGAGATAAGGTCAGTGCTTTGTGACCACCTAGAGCCATGGGATTGGGAGTGTGGGAGGGAGGGATATGCAAGAAGCAAGAGATATGGGGACATATGTATATGTATATCTGATTCACTTTGTTAAAAAGCAGAAACTAACACACCATTGTAAAACTATTATGCTCCAATAAAGATTTTTAGAGAAAAAAAAGGTGCAAGAACAAAAGAAAGTAATTAACGGATCAATGTCTTTGAAGAGACAAGAATCGGTCCAAATAAGCACTTCCACAGTAACTATGAATATCTAACTTTGTGATGTCTCTCAGTAGCAGTTCTTCTGTATCCTACCAAATGTACTGTTTACTGGAACATCTTAGGAAAATTTCAATATTTAATTTTAAATTGCATTTCCATAATTTTAGGATTTTTCCTTCTTTAATTATCTTATTTATCATTTAATTAGTTATGCTTGCAGAAATTGTTACCCATTATGTAAGCTCAATGTTCACATAACAGTATACACTAAAATACAAGTAGGTCATTTCTACAAAAGTAAGTGTTTCTTTCATTACTAGATGCAAAAGGAGCATTGCCTAGAGTATAGACATACCACTGACTGCAACTGTGTCACACATTGTAAGAGATATGAACATTAGCAAAGTAAGCATAGGCACCATGTTGAGCTAATGTATTGTATAAAGAAATTATGCAAGTATTCCTAAAGATAATTGGTAACAGTTATGCCCTCCATTCTCTGATTATTCTACTGCACGTGCTATGGCTCAAGAATTATTTATATGTATATAGTTACCGCATACAGCCCTCACACAGCAGCCCAGTGATTGTGTTCATTCTTGTGATGAAGTCTATGTCTCTAAATTTAGAAGTTTCAGAATATCTTACAAGAATTTCTAAAAGGTAGAATAGACTAAAGAGTGTCAAGTACTGATCAAAATCTAAAGCTTACAAAAATGGAAAAACTATCCTCAATTTTAAACAGAACTAACATTGACGTATGAAGGGTTATTTAAAAAGATAATATACCTAACCTATATTCATTGCACAACCTCTAGTTTTACTTTTATGGTCAATTATCATCCTTATTATTTTTTCTTGGATATTTATTTTCTATTAATAAATCCAGCATTTCAAGCTTTTGTGTTCTGCAACAAATGCTTTATTCCAGCCGGTAGCCTTTCTTTCCCATTTTCATTAATACAACATATTTTACATTGTATTTTAAAAATCTTTATGATTCTTCCAAATGAAAAGTACTATATTTCATTGTACATGCTAAAAAGCTGGCTTTTATCTTACTGCTTTGTTGCATTATCACAGAAAGTCACACTGTTTTTCTATCCCTGCAGTATACTACCAAGATGAGTTAATCTCCACACAGTAAAATAAAAAGCTGCAAGCTAAATTCTGCCTGAGGCTACAACTCTAAAATTATCTGGAAAATTAAAGTAACACAGATAGATAGATGGAGAGAAAGATAAATGAAAGAAAGAGAGAGAGAGGTGGGTTTGTATCTATTAAGTAAGCATTATTTTGTTGATGACCTCAGCCTGAACACAGTTTGTCAATTAATTAATTAATTTACCAGTTTGTTTCTTGAGACATTCTAGTTTTAGGCAGCAAAGTATGGTATTGCACATATAAATGGTATTAGTTTTTGTTGAGATCCTTAATATATTTGAAAACTCCAAACATCTGTTAAATGTTTTGAAATGTAAGGCATTGGTCAGCAAATTATTTTTTCTTAACTGTCCAGATAGTAATATTTTTTAGTTTTGCAGGCCATATAGGCTCTGTTGCAACTTCTCAACTCTTTGTATTATGAAAGCAGCAATAGATAATACAAAAACTAATGGGACACCTGTGTTCCAATAAAACTTTATTTACAAAAACAGGTGGATGGCACTCAGGCAGTAATTTACCAGTCCCCGAAGGCATCATTATGATTGATCATCATTTAGTCTTCTTCATTCCTATGTACTAGTACTCTTCCATTAAATTCAAATTTAAAATGCCTATTAGCTGTCTGCATGTCTATTATGTGAAGTGTTTTAATCTAGAACAGTTTCATGTATAAATCCAAGACAATATGGTTATTAATAATGAAATAATTACTCATCACTTATGAGGTTTTCAAAGAACTGTTGCAATGAATGTTTCATCCAAAAATGTGTAGAATGCCATTTATTGAAAAAACTATAGTTTATGTTAAGAACTGTTTGGTTTTGTTTCTATATAGCACATATTCACAGTATTTAATATCTCTATGGGTCTATAATTAATATGCAGGAAAATAGGAAAGTAATTGTAAAAGAATAAAATAAACAACCTTTCCTGGAGCTGGTGGAGAGGCTTAGAGTCTTACCCTTAGCCACCCCCACCCTGTTCCTATGCCCTCTATAAAAATTTGAATAAAATAAAGAAGCAAAAAGAAAAAAAAATGAGAATGTGAAATGAATAGATCATTCATATACAAACAAAAAGATAAAGAAGTACAGGGGCTTCCCTCATGGTGCAGTGGTTGAGAGTCTGCCTGCCGATGCAGGGGACACTGGTTCGTGCCCTGGTCCAGGAAGATCCCACATGCAGTGGAGTGGCTGGGCCCGTGAGCCATGGCCACTGAGCCTGCGCGTCCAGAGCTTGTGCTCCACAACGGGAGAGGCCACAACAGTGAGAGGCCCATGTACCACAAAAAAAAAAAAAAAAAGAAGAAGAAGTACAAATGGTCTATACACATATAGTCATAATGATACTAACCAGGGCTCTTGGCCTTCCCCTATCAATAGAAGTTGACTAGAGGCCAGACAAGAAATTCAGGCAAGACTTTATTGGGGAACCTGCTGAAGCAGGAAGGAGTGAGAACAAGTAACTTGTTCCCTTGCTCACTCCCTCCCTGACGGGGGGCGAGCTTGTTCCTTATATTGGGTGAGGGTAGGGGTGTGTCCAGGAGATGGGCCGGAGGGGTGGCTTTGGTCGTTTGCCCACCCCTTAGGTAATGTTGCATGCAGGGGGAATGGTTAGTACCCTGCTTTTTCTTCTGACATCCTGTTTTTGCTCCAGGCTCTTCAGAAGTGGCAGTTGGGTTTTTTAAGTCTTTTGGATCCTTTTGTCCAGAATTTGCCCAAACTGCACATGCACACAGTTATTTTTAGTCCCATATAGTTTCTTTGTATTTTGTTGCTCGAGGAGAGGTTTGACCAGGTGCAAGCACTGCAGCAAAGGGTCCCAGGTCCCAGCCTGTCTCAATAACATCACTAAAAGTAAAGAAAATGCAATTTAAAATCAAGATTTTTTTACTTGTCATATTGGCAAAATATAAAACAATCATTCTTGTGATTGTTGGTGAGGATGTGAGGAAATGAGAAATTTCCAATAGATTTATAGGACAATAGGTTATATCTATGACTATTGTAAATGTGCACACCATTAAACTCAGCATTTCCCACTACTTCAATTTTATGCAAGTCAGCAAGTTATTAATTACCCCATTATTTGCATTATTGAACATCTGGAAGCAATCCAAATCCCCATTAATAAGGGGATGGTTGAAGCAAACAAAATCAGCACTTAAAACAAGATGCAGTCCACACAGCAGTACACTACAAAGACATTTAAAAGAATTAGGAGGAAAAATGATAAATCATACTTCATCAAAATTGAAAGATTTTGCTCTTCAAAATATCTCATTAAGAGGCCCAAAAGGCCAGTCACAAACTGTGATAAATATATGCAACACATATATCAAAGGCCTTCTATCAAGAATATGTGATAAATTTTTACAAATCAATAATAAAAGACAAACAACCCAATAAGAAAATATGTAGAGATTTAAACAAGCACTTCATGAATGAAGACATGTTGACTGTCAATAAGCATTTGAAAACATGCTCTAAATCATTAGGCATCTAGGATATTCAAATTAAAAATATAATAAGATACACTATGAACCCATTAGGAAGACTAAAATTAAAACAAAACACAAAAAAACCTAACCTTATCAACTGTTGGTGAAAACAAAGAATAATTGGGGCTCTGTTTCACCGCTGTTGGGAATATAAAATGGCACAACCACTTTAGAAAACCGTTTTGATAGTTTCTTAAAAATTTATACCTACATCTACTCAAACCATTCTACTGTTAGGTATTTAACCAAGAGAACACAAAACATGTCCACACAAAGACTTTTACACAAATATTCATAGCATTTATTTGTAACAGGCAAAAACTGAAAATATCCCAAATGCCCATCAACAGGTGAATGGACAAATGGTGGCATAATCATGCAATGAAACACCACTCAGCAATAAAAAGGAATAAACTCTTTACACATAGAATAATGTTAATGAATCTCAAAATTTTTATGCTGATTAAAATAAGCCAGGCAAAGAATGAGAACATAGTATATTGTTCTTTTCGTATATAAAATATTATAAAGTATCTAAACTAATCTAGTGACAGAGAGCAAATCAGTTGTTGCCTAGTGGTGGGTTAAAGGGAGGACTAGATTATAAAAGGACACAAAAATATATTGACAGTGATAAAAGTAAATTGCAGAACAGTATATAGAATATGATTACATTTTTTCTTAAAAAATAATCCAATAATACGAACATAGAAAAGTTGAAGGCAAACAAACATTATTTTATGTTTTCTCTGTTAGGAATTCAGGATATCATAGGTATTTGAAGAAGAATCAAATACTTTGATAAAACTAGTATCTATACTATGTGGAATGGTTTGCATGGCAGTGCTAATATGAGTTAGGAATCTTATTAAAAAGTTCCAGCAGTCAGTTAAACATAAGCCTGAAGAAACGTTTCAGTATAGGCATTGGAAAATTGGATTAGTATTGATGATGAAGTCAATATAGAATGGGCTAAGCAGTCTTTAGGTATTTTACCTGCCTGAGTGTTATTGATTGCAGAAAACAAAGTAACTATTTACGATGATTCAAAAGATGAGAACAAGTATTGTCTCATAGAAGAAGAGATCTGTATGTTGTACATTTTCAGGCTTAGTTCATCTAGTCTCAAATATACTAGGTCTTTTGGTCAGCTTCTCATGGTTATAAGATGGCTACTGCAGTTAAATATAATCCCCGAGACATCTTGCCCTTCTGTCTCTTTGACCAGGATTCTGTCACATGTCACTGCCTCTACCAATAAGTAATCGAGGAAATGGAAATGCCATGATTGTTTTAGAATTTTCCACATTTACCCAGGAATAAAGGGAAAGGGTCACCTTCCCTAGGTGCATGATAGAGTGGGCATTAAATCAAGATCAAAATCCCAAGAAGAGAAGTGAAGAAAATATAAAGGTGAAGAAAACATCTGTATGGTAGGCAACCAATAGCATCTGTCACAGATATCAGTGAATGGAAGATGGAGTCCAGGAATTAGCTACAATTTCACTCAGATTTGATTCCCTTATTTATTGCATGATATTTTTCTCATTTGGGAAAATATCTCTTTAAATGTAAAAATGATTAGTAAAATCAGTATGCAGTGAAAATCTCATGTATCATAGAGAGCAATAAAACTGGGACTCAGGAGACCCAGATTTCATTATTCTACTTTCCTACTGAATTTATTTATGAGGCAGGCTGTGTCTTTATTCAGGAAGTGTACAGTAGGAAAACGTACTATATGCCTCCTACTTTGCAGAAGATAATATGGAATTTAAATACATAAAAAGTCTAAGTTTTAAGCTGCTTAAAGGAAGATACAATGTAAACAAAGCATCATCCCAATCTTTTTTTTTTTTTTTTTTTTTTACTATGAAGACATGTTAAGTAATTCTTGAAAAATGACCTTTGAAGATGGAATGCTGGAGGTCATTTTAAAAACATACTAAAAATATTGGAGTTAATATGCATAAAATTCTTGTTTGTTACACAGTTTGATAAGGAATAAATAACATAGAATGCAATAGTAAATATTCCATATCCTGTGTTTTTATGTGATATATAATGAAAACTATTACAACACAAAAGACATTTTTGTTTATTTTTTATAATGAAATCAAACTTTTTGATTTTTGAAATCAATCTATTTTAAGAAAATAACTTGAAAACAGAACCAATGCCAAACTAAAGCATACTGATGAGAATGCTTATTTTCCTCTCACTACTTGCACTTCTTTTCTAATGTAAAATGAAAAGAAATAAAGATAATTCCTTTTTTTCAAAAAAGTACTTATTAAGAGGAACTCAAGCATTGCAAAAAATAAATAAATAAATAAATTGTAAAAAGAGAGAAATCATTACTCCAAATTCTATTTATCAGAAATAAACCATAGTCAAAATTATTGACTATCTTTGATATGTATCTTTTACAAATATTGCTAACAGGTATAATAATAATTTAACATCCTTCAAACTCATCTCCAATCTCATGTGGGCCTAAACTCACAAGATATAAAAGAAAATCTATAGGATTCCAGATAGATTATTTTGTAAAGTATAATATAAATATGGGCTTACTTTTTATTAATAAAATCTGTTCAAGTTTGTGATGATCAAACTATGAAATGCATGCTAATTTGTTATGAAATGTTTATATTTATTAAAGCACAGTCCAACCTTTTAAAATATTTTCAAATGCAGGCTATTTTCACTATTTTCTCTATTCATACAACCATGACCTTCTTTTTCTCTAAGTTTTGCAAACTACTGTAGCAAAGACATCAATAGAGGTTTGACTTGGAGATAGGTTGGGCCAGAGCCAAAGATCATTAGTTAGGGCAGTTGTTCTCACATTTAAATTTTTTTCAAATAAATCACCTGTAGAATTTTTAAACAACTCAGATCCCCTTGGCATACTGCAGAGGATCTGGTTTAGTAATTCTGAGAAGAGGCCCAGGAATCTGAATATTTAATAAGCACTCCAAGTAGTTCCGGTACAGATGGCAGATGGGCCAAACTTTAGAAATACTGCTCTAATTTATTCTCACTAGTTTCTCCTATAAAGAAACCAGTGGAGTCTTCTCTGTCTGAATATTTTTGCTTAGATCTAGAATTAAAAATTATTCAAATATTTTTGCCTAGATCTTAAATATATCAGGCGTATTTAAGACTTTAAGAATTTGCAAGATTTTCCTACACTTAGGTCACAATCATTCCATAACTAAAGTTATATTTGAGGTTGTGAGAGAAATAAGAAATATTGTAATATGGTCATGTAATTTGTAATTTTTTAATTTGGTCATGATCACTACACAGAAAAAAATATTTTAAAATAAGAAATACAGTAATTCTTAAAAGTTGATTTAGAATTTATCATAGAGAAATTTATACAAATTCAACTTTTAGTTCAAGAGATATTATATTTTAAATGATAAATCATGTGTCAAACTCTCTCGCTTAACATATTATTGTAACTTAATCCGTCCAATCTTACATTGCAAAGATCTACATTGATTTTATATTCATTGTTAAATAAAACAAACTTAAAATAGTTATTCATCACTCTGTATATCTACATTTTTTTTCAGGTATCCATCCACCACCACTGCTTCAGGTATTTCTGTTAAAAGTCTCCTTCATATCTCCTGATCACCCACCATTGGCTCAATTATCGTACACACTTCTTTGTGTTGAATGTGGTTATTCATGGTTACAATATGAGTGCCTTCTCAGGAATCATAGCTTGTCCAAATTTAGCTTTGTT
>NW_006781519.1:4612411-4627781 GCF_000442215.2 Lipotes vexillifer | reverse complement strand
AGGGAAAGCCAAGGGATCAGGTCAAATCTGAAAGCATCTTCTAGCAAACAAGAAGTAAAACTTAGTAGTTTCAGGCTGTTGCCAGCCTCTATCACTTGTACAGGATATTTTGTCTGTCTTTTTGTTTTAGTTTTGTTTAGTTTCTTCTGTCCTTATAAGTGTGGATCTGTTCATTAGTTATGAATTCCTTGAAGGAAGCTAGCATCAAAATTGCTACTCATTTCTATTAGTCCCATTCACACATTTCTTTTTAACATCTTTATTGGAGTATAATTGCTTTACAATGCTGTGTTAGTTTCTGCTATATAAGAAAGTGAATCAGTTATACATATACATATGTTCCCATATCTCTCCCCTCTTGCGTCTCCCTCCCTCCCACCCTCCCTATCCCACCCCTCCAGGTGGTCACAAAGCACCGAGCTGATCTCCCTGTGCTATGCGGCTGCTTCCCACTAGCTCTCTACCTTATGTTTGGTAGTGTATATATGTCCATGCCTCTTTCACTTTGTCACAGCTCACCCTTCCCCCTCCCCATATCCTCAAGTCCGTTCTTTAGTAGGTCTGTGTCTTTATTCCTATTTTACCCTTAGGTTCTTCATGACATTTTTTTTTCTTAAATTCCATATATATGTGTTAGCATATGGTATTTGTCTTTCTCTTTCTGACTTACTTCACTCTGTATGACAGACTCTAGGTCCATCCACCTCACTGCAACTATCTCAAATTCATTTCATTTTTTGGCTATTATTCCATTGTATATATGTGCCACATCTTCTTTATCAATTCGTCTGATGATGGACACTTAGTCTGCTTCCACCTCCTGGCTATTGTAAATAGAGCTGCAATGAACATTTTGGTACATGACTCTTTTCGAATTATGGTTTTCTCAGGATATATGCCAAGAAGTGGGATTGCTGGGTCGTATGGTAGCTATATTTGTAGTTTTTTAAGGAACTTCCATATTGTTCTCCATACTGGCTGTATCAACTTACATTCCCAGTAACAGTGCAAGAGTGTTCCCTTTTCTCCACACCCTCTCCAGCATTTATTGTTTCTACATTTTTTGATGATGGCCATTCTGACTGGTGTGAGATCATATCTCATTGTAGTTTTGATTTGCATTTCTCTAATGATTAATGATGTTGAGCATTCTTTCATGAGTTTGTTGGCAATCTGTATATTTTCTTTGGAAAAATGTCTCTTTAGGTCTTCAGCCCATTTTTGGACTGGGTTTTTTGTTTTTTTGTTATTGAGCTCCACGAGCTGCTTGTAAATCTTGAAGATTGATCCTTTGTCAGTTGCTTCATTTGCCAATATTTTCTCCCATTCTGAGTGCTGTCTTTTGGACGTGTTTATGGTTTCCTTTGTTGTGCAAAAGATTTTAAGTTTCATTAGGTCTCATTTGTTTATTTTTGCTTTTATTTCCGTTACTCTAGGAGGTGGGTCAAAAAGGACCTTGCTGGGCTTCCCCGGTGGCGCGGTGGTTGAGAGCCTGCCTGCCGGTGCAGGAGACACGGGTTCGTGCCCCGGTCCGGGAAGATCCCATATGCCGTGGAGCAGCTGGTCCCGTGAGCCATGGCTGCTGGGCCTGCGCGTCCGGAGCCTGTGCTCCGCAGCGGGAGAGGCCACAACAGTGAGAGGCCCGTGTACGGCAAAAAACAAAAACAAACAAACAAAAAAGGACCTTGCTGTGATTTATGTAATAGAGTATTCTGCCTATGTTTTCCTTTAAGACTTTGATAGTGTCTGGCTTTACATTTAGGTCTTTAATCCGTTTTGTGTTTATTTTTGTGTATGGTGTTAAGGAGTTTTCTAAATTCATACTTTTACATGTACCTGTCCAGTTTTCCCAGTATCACTTATTGAAGAGGTTGTCTTTTCTCCACTGTATAGTCTTGTCTCCTTTATCAAAGATAAGGTGACCATATGTATGTGAGTATATCTCTGGGCTTTCTATCCTACTCCACTGATATATATTTCTGTTTTTGTGCCAGTACCATACTGTGTTGATTACTGTAGCTTTGTAGTTCAGTCTGAAATCAGGGAGCCTGATTCCTCCAGCTCCATTTTTTGCTCTCAAGATTGCTTTGGCTATTCGGGATCTTTTGCATTTCCATACAAATTGTGAAATTTTCTGTTCTAGTTCTGTGAAAAATGCCAGTGGTAGTTTGATATGGATTGCACTGAATCTGTGGATTGCTTTGGGTAGTAGAATAATTTTCACAATATTGATACTTCCAAACCAAGAACATGGTATATCTCTCCATCTATTTGTCTCATCCTTAAGTTCTCTCATCAGTGTTGTAATTTTCTGCATACAGGTCTTTTGTCTCCTTAGGTAGATTTATTCCTAGATATTTTATTCTTTTTGTTGCAATTGTAAATGGGAGTGTTTTCTTGATTTCACTTTCAGATTTTTCATCATTAGTGTATAAGATTGCCAGAGATTTCTGTGCATTAATTTTGTATCTTGCTACTTTACAAAATTCATTCATTAGCTCTAGTAGATTTCTGGTAGCATCTTTAGGTTTCTCTATGTAGAGTATCATGCCATCTTCAAACAGTTACATCTTTACTTCTGCTTTTCCAGTTTGGATTCCTTTTATTTCTTTTTCTTCTCTGATTGCCGTGGCTAAAACTTCCAAAACTATGTTGAATAATAGTGGAGAGAGTGGGCAACCTTGTCTTATTCCTGATCTTAGTGGAAATGTTTTCAGTTTTCCACAATTGAGGATGATGTTGGCTGTGGGTTTGTCATACAGGGCCTTTATTATGTTGAGGAAAATTCCCTCTATGCCTCCTTTCTGCAGGGTTTTTATCATAAATGGGTGTTGAATTTTGTCAAAAGCTTTCTCTGCATCTATTGAGATGATCATATGCTTTTTCTCCTTCAATTTGTTAATATGTTATATCACATTGATTGATTTGCGTATATTGAAGAATCCATGCATTCCTGGAATAAACCCCACTTGATCATGTTGTATGATCCTTTTAACATGCTGTTGGCTCCTGCTTGTTAGCATTTTGTTGAGGATTTTAGCATCTATGTTCCTCAGTGATATTGGCCTGTAGTTTTCTTTCTCTGTGACATCTTTGTCTGGTTGTGGTGTCAGGGTGATTGTGGCCTCATAGAATGAGTTGGGGAGTGTTCCTCCCTCTGCTATGTTTTGGAAGAGTTTGAGAGGATTGGTGTTAGTCCTTTTCTACTGTTAAATAGAATTCACCTGTGAAGTCATCTGGTCCTGGGCTTTTGTTTGTTCGAAGATTTTTTATCACAGTTTCAATTTCTGTGCTTGTGATTGTTCTGTTCCTATTTTCTATTTCTTCCTCGTTCAATGATGGCATGTTGTGTATTTCTAAGAATTTGTTCATTTCTTCCAGGTTTTCCATTTTATAGGCATAGCATTGTTTGTAGTAATCTCTCATGATCCTTTGTATTTCTGCAGTGTCAGTTGTTACTTCTCCTTTTTCATTTCTATCGCTATTGATTTGAGTCTTCTCCCTTTTTTTTCTTGATGAGTCTGGCTTATGGTTTATCAATTTTGTTTATCTTCTCAAAGAACATGCTTTTAGTTTTATTGATCTTTGCTATCATTTCCTTTATTTGTTTCTCATTTATTTCTGATCTGATATTTATGATTTCTTTCCTTCTGCTAACTTTGGGCTTTTTTGTTCTTCTTTCTCTAATTGCTTTAGGTGCAAGGTTAGGTTGTTTATTTGAGATATTTCCTGTTTCTTAAGGTAGGATTGCATTGCTATAAACTTCCCTCTTAGAACTGCTTTTGCTGCATCCCATAGGTTTTGGGTTGTCGTGTCTGCATTGTCATTTGTTTCTAGGTATTTTTTTGACTTCCTCTTTGATTTCTTCAGTAATCACTTTATTATTATAGTGGTGTATTATTTAGTGTCCTTGTGTTTCTATTTTTTACAGATCTTTTCCTGTCATTGATATGTAGTCTCATAGTGTTGATGTGGTCAAAAAGAGAGTTGATATGATTTCAATTTTCTTAAATTTATCAAGGCTTGATTTGTTACCCAAGATATGATCTATCCTGGAGAATGTTCCATAAGCCCTTGAGAAAAATGTGCATTCTGTTTTTTTTGGATGGAATGTCCTATAAATATCAATTAAGTCCGTCTTGTTTAATGTATCATTTAAAGCTTGTGTTTTCTTATTTATTTTCATTTTGGATGATCTGTCCATTGGTGAAAGTGGGGTGTTAAAGTCCCCTACTGTGATTGTGTTACTGTCGATTTCCACTTTTAAGCTGTTAGTATTTGCCTTATGTGTTGAGGTGCTCCTAGGTTGGGTGCATAAATATCTACACTTCTTATATCTTCTTCTTGGGTCGATCCCTTGACAATTATGTAGTGTCCTTCTTTGTCTCTTCTAATAGTCTCTATTTTAAAGTCTATTTTGTCTAATATGAGAATTGCTATTCCAGCTTTCTTTTGATTTCCATTTGCATGGAATATCTTTTTCCATCCCCTCATTTTCAGTCTGTATGTGTCCCTAGGTCTGAAGTGGGTCTCTTGTAGACAGCATATATAGGGGTCTTGTTTTTGTATCCATTCAGCCAGTCTATGTCTTTTGATGGGAGCATTTAATCCATTTACATTTAATGTAATTATCGATATGTATGTTCCTATTCCCATTTTCTTCATTGTTTTGCATGTGTTATTGTGGGTCTTTTCCTTCTCTTGTGTTTCTTGCCTAGAGAATTTCCTTTAGCATTTGTTTTAAAGCTGGTTTGGTGGTGCTGAACTCTCTCAGCTTTTGCTTGTCTGTAAGGGTTTTAATTTCTCCATCAAATCTGAATGAGATCCTTGCTGGGTAGAGTAATCTTTGTTGTGGGTTTTCTCCTTCATCAGTTTAATTAAGTCCTGTCACTCCCTTCTGGCTTGCAGAGGTTCTGCTGCAGCATCAGCTAAGATCAGCTGTTAATCTTATGGGGATGTCCTTGTGTGTTATTTGTTGTTTTTTCCTTGCTGCCTTTAATATGTTTTCTTTGTATTTAATTTTTGACAGTTTGATTAATATGTGTCTTGGCATATTTCTCCTTGGATTTATCCTGTATGGGACTCTCTGTGCTTCCTGGATTTGATTAACTATTTCCTTTCCCATATTAGGGAAGTTTTCAACTATAATCTCTTCAAATATTTTCTCACTCCCTTTCTTTTTCTCTTCTTCTTCTGGGACCCCTATAATTAGAATGTTGGTGAGTTTACTGTTGTCCCAGAGGTCTCTGAGACTGTCTTCCATTCTTTTCATTCTTTTTTCTTTATTCTGCTCTGCAGTATTTGTTTCCACTATTTTATCTCCCAGGTCATTTATCCGTTCTTCTGCCTCAGTTATTCTGCTATTGATCCCTTGTAGAGTATTTTTAATTTCATTTATTGTGTTGTTCATTGTTGCTTGTTTCCTCTTTAGTTCTTCTACGTCCTTGTTAAATAGTTCTTGCATTTTCTCTATTCTATTTCCAAGATTTTGTAACATCTTTACTCTCATTTTTTCTTCATTTATTAGGTCTTGTGGGTTTTTACCTTGCTCTTTTATCTGTTGTGTGTTTTTCTGTCTTCTCACTTTGCTTATGTTTTTGTGATTGGGGTCTCCTTTTCACAGGCTGCAGGTTCATAGATCCTGTTGTTTTTGGTGTCTGTCCCCCAGAGACTAAGGTTTGTTCAGTGGGTTGTTTAGGCTTCCTGGTGGAGGGGACTAGTGCCTGTATTCTGGTGGATGAGGCTGGATCTTGTCTTTCTGTTGAGAAGGTCCATGTCTGGTGGTGTGTTTTGGGGTGTCTGTGGTCTTATTGTGATTTCAGGCAGCCTCTCTGGTAATGGGTGATGTTGTGTTCCTGTCTTACTAGTTATTTGTCATTGGGTGTCCAGCACTGTAGCTTGCTGGTCATTGAGTGAAGCTGTCTTGGTGTTGAGATGAGATCTCTGGGAGATTTTCACCATTTGATATTACATGGAGCTTGGAGGTCTCTTGTGGACCAGTGTCCTGATGTTGGCTCTCTCGCTTCAGAGGCACAGCATTGACTCCTGGCTACAACATCAAGAGCCTTTTATCCACACGGCTCAGAAGAAAAGGGAGAAGAAAGAGAAAGAGAGAAATAAAGATGATAAAATAAAGTAAGGTAAAATGAAATAAAGTTATTAAAATAAAAAATAAACAATTATTTTTAAGGAAAGTAAAGTAATTATTTTTACAAAGTAAAAAAAAAAATACAGACAGAGAGAAACCTAGGACAAATGGTGAACACAAAGCTATACAGACAAAATCTCACACGGAAACATATACATACACACTCACAAAAAGAGGAAAAGGGGAAGACACAATATCTCTTGCTCCCAACGTCCACCTCCTCAATTTGGAATGATTCGTTGTGTATTCAGGTATTCCACAGATGCAGGGTACATCAAGTTGGTTGTGGAGATTTAATCAGCTGCTTCTGAGGCTGCTGGGAGTGATTTCCCATTCTCTTCTTTGTTCGCACAGCTCCCGTGGTTCAGCTTTGGATTTGGCCCCGCCTCTGCGTATAGGTCGCCTGAGGGCGTCTGTTCTTCACTCAGACAGTATGGGGTTAAAGGAGCAACTGATTTGGGGGCTTCGGCTCACTCAGACCGGTAGTGGGAGAACTGTGGAGTGTGGGGCTAGCCTGTGGTAGAGAGGCCAGCATGACATTGTACCAGCCTGAAGTGTGCCATGCATTCTCCTGGGGAAGTTGTCCCTGGATCATGGGACCCTTGCAGTGGCGGCTGCACAGTCTCCTGGGAGGGGAGGTGTGGATAGTGACCTGTGCTTGCACACCAGCTTCTTGGTGGTGGCAGCAGCAACCTTAGCATCTCATGCCCGTCTCTGTGGTCCGTGCTGTTAGCCGCAGCTCTCGCCAGTCTCTGGAGCTTCTTTATGCAGTGCTGTTAATCCCCTCTCCTCACGCACCAGAAAACAAAGAGGGAAGAAAAGTCTCTTGCCTCTTCGGCAGGTGCAGACCCTTTCCGGGACTCCCTTCCAGCTAGCCGTGGCATACTCACCCATTCAGGCTGTGTTCATTCAGCCAACACCAGTCCTCTTCCTGCGATCCAACCAAAGCCCAAGCCTCAGCTCCCAGCCCTGCCTGCCCTGGTTGGTGAGCAGAGAAGCCTCTTGGGCTGGTGAATGCCAGTCAGCACCGATCCTCTATGCAGGAATCTCTCCACTTTACCCTCCGCACCCCTGTTGCTGCACTCTCCTCCACGGCTCTGAAGCTTCCCCCCTCCGCCACCCGCAGTCTCCACTTGTGAAGGGGCTTCCTAGTGTGTGGAAACCTTTCCTCCTTCACGGCTCCCTCCCACTGGTGCAGGTCCCATCCCTATTCTTTTGTTTCTGTTTTTTCTTTTTTTCTTTTGCCCTACCTAGGTACATGGGGAGGTTCTTGCCTTTTGGGAGGTCTGAGGTCTTCTGCCAGCATTCAGTGGGTGTTCTATAGGAGCTTTTCCACGTGTAGGTGTATTTCTGGTGTATCTGTGGGGAGGAAGTTGGTCTCCGTGTCTTACTCTTCTGCCATCTTCCTCAACTTCTCCCATTCACTCTTAAGTTCAATTGAATTCAATTGCTACCCTACTTTTTATTGCTTTATTTTGCTTAGTGATGGAACATTTTTCAAAACTAAAAGAAAAGAAAGAAACATCTATTTTTCAACACAGGGTTTTATCTGTTTTCTTCATTCAAAAGAGGCAATTACCTAAACTTTTTATTTTTACCATGTTTTTCTCTTCCCAACATTTTTCTCTAGGAATCATAGCAATCTTCTATAACAAATTTGACAATAAACTTGTTTACTCAGGCTGCCCAGCATTTTCCCTGTTTAAGTTATAGCTCCAGAAGGTTTATCTCTTTCACTATGCCTTTTTCTTTGACCATAGAAGAGTTTATGACTGCCTTCCATAGTGAGAACATAAAACTTCTCATTCTCAAACACACTTAATTTTATCCTGTATGTCATATGAACAATTAACTCTTCAGGTGAACTGTGGATTTGTTGGAAAATGTTACCCATACATCACAACTGTCATTTTCTGCTTTCTTTTGCCAGAAATACATCAAGCTTTTCAAAGAAAAGGGATGACAAAATAAAGAAGAGAAACAGTAAATATCAGGACAATTTCTTTAGTACCTGGAATCCCTAATGTAGGGAGTGCACAGTGAGAAAAGTGAGAAAGCCTGAAAGGAATGTAAAACACTTCAAAAAAAATAATTTCTGACCAACAACCACTCCTTTGAGGATTGAGAACTTATCCAATGTATCTTTGAGAAGGAAAATAGTACATTATAAAAAAAATGTGTGTGAAAAGATTTCTGATTTGCTGCATATCACCTATATCATCTTCCTAGTATAAATAGGTCTAAAATTATCATAGAAGTGAAAATGAATACTTTCAAAAATTTAAATTAAGTTTGACATCCTGATGAGTTTATTAATTCATTTGATAAGTAAAATTATTTACACCAGGGATCAGAAAATTACAGAATGTGGTCCAAATCCAGCTCAATTCCTGTTTTTGTACAAGCCCTGAGTCAAGATTTTTTTTTACATATGACTGTTTGCACTTAATTTAATAATAGGCAACACTAACTTTGGACTCAATTAAGCTAACTTTATCCACCTACAAAACAATTCTATTATTCTTTCTAGATCCTCATTACAAAAAAATTGTATTCAATTATTATATTTTGAATTTCAAAAATATAAATTTTGTGAAAATCTTTCTCTCTTGTTAATGTTGCTCCTTAATCCACAAAGCCTAAAATTATTCTAGACTGCATTTGTTACTTGTACTAATATAATCAGCCTAGAATAATTATATATGACCTGCTTTCATTATCATCGAAACTAAAATGGAATAACATATGATGTCATGCTCTAGTTTCAAAACTGCCAGTAGTTGTAGGGACTGAGGTTTTCAAAAAGATATAATTTTCTTCTTTAGAAGGAACACAACATATGCAATACATAGGCAGTGTCCTTTCTAAGATAGAACATGAAAAACCATTAGAGGGATTTTTTTTTATAATTCTTTTTATCATCCAATACCCCCACTAGATAGGCTATGCAGGGTTACAGGAGATTAGAAATTGACAGCTGTAACCTCTCTCTTATTTTACATCTAATCTGTTCAAAGGCATTCATCTCCTGAATATTGTTTAAAGTTGATGATATTGACATTGTGTTACAATTGTTAGTGAATCTTTTCATATAACTGTTTTTCTTTCCAAGGCTAGAAAGTAAAGTCCATGAGAGTAAGGATCATATCTCCTATATCTTTCATGTCTCTTTTTCCTCCAAATCCTAAGCTCCCTTGTACTCTACAAATGTAAATATTTTATAGCTATTCAGTTAATGGTGTTCCTCAGATCATGATGGCCAGGGCTCTCTTTAACCTTTTTAAGAGCAGAGTTTATGAACACCGCTCCTTCTGAAGAGACTCTCCAAAAACATTTTTTTCTGAAAAAAAAAAGAAAGAAAAAGTTTATTTGGCTCATATCATGAATGTCAAATAAAATTTACCCTACTATCTTAGTCATGACTAATTTGACAAGGAATTATCCTCGGAGCAAAAGATTATAACACTACATAGGGAGACAAAATTTTCTCTCAAGTGGTTGAAAGTGCAAACCTGCCTAGATTGTCTGAATGGCAAATGAGTCCCATTGGATCTTTCAAATTGTGGAAATTGAATAGGCAAATAAAACTGAGTCACCTTCAGGCACATTGCCTACCAAACTTGGGAGAGATGAGACCTAGAGTCATCAAGTAGGTATAGATGGTTCCCTGTGCCATTTCAGTTTTCTATGTATTTGTATAATTAGCTCATAATGCTACCATTAATCTAAGAAATCTGGGCACTCTTTTTCTTTGAAAATTTACAGTACCTTAATTAATATAAGCTGCTAGTTTAGCATACAACCTTCCTTCGTGTGTTAAACAAAGACACAAATTATGCTCATTGACAAGAAACAAACTGTTCTGTTCTTTAGTTTTCTCATCTCTAAAATTAGGGTAATAATAGCACCTACTTCATCAGGCTGTTGTGAACATTTAAATGTTCACATACTATATGTGAGATTTTATTTAATAACACTTACGTAGCACTTACTATTTGCCAACCATTATTCCCAGCACGTTTCCAAATGTTAACCTTTTTAATGCACATAACAATACCTTGAGGTATGTATTATTTTATGCCAGTGTACAGATAAGGAAATTGAGATACAGGGAGCAAAAGTAGCTTGCCCTAGGCAAAAAGCTAGGTAGTGACACTTAAAACAGTACCTGTCATAGAGTAGGTGCTTAATAAGTGTTAGACATTCTTCTTATTATTACCACCACTACTACTACTACTATGATGACATAATATCTAGCTATGCTTTGTATGCCTTTGTATAATATACACTTTGCATAAAAAGTATTGGTGGAATGTGGAAAAGACAGTCTCTTCAACAAGTGGTGGTGGGAAAACTGGACAAGCTACATGTTAAACAATGAGATTAGAACATCTCTTCACACCATATACAAAAATAAATCCAAAATGGATTAAAGACCTAAACGTAAGACCTGAAACCATAAAACTCCTAAAAAAGAGCATGGGCAGAACATTCTTTGACATAAATTATAGCAATTTGGGGGATGGGGATCTGTTTCCTACAGTAAAATAAAAGCAAAAATGAACAAATAGGGCCTAATTAGACTTAAAAGCTGTGGCAGAACAAAGTAAACCATTAACTAAACCAAAAGTCAACCTACTGAATTGGAGAAAATATTTTCAAATGATAAGACCAACAAGGGGTTAATATTCAAAATGTATAAACAGCTCATACAACTCAACATCGTAAAAATAAACAGCCAGATTAAAAAATGAAAAGACCTGAATAGACATTTCTTAAAAGAGGATATGCAGATGGATAACAAGCACATAAAAAGATGCTCAAAATCATTAATTATTACAGAAATGCAAATCAAAACAACGAGATATTACCTCACACCTGTCAGAATGGCTATTTTCAAAAAGTCTAGGGCTTCCTTGGTGGTGCAGTGGTTGAGAGTCCACCTGCTGATGCAGGGGACGTGGGTTTGTGCCCCGGTCCGGGAGGATCCCACATGCTGCGGAGTGGCTGGGTCCGTGAGCCATGGCCACTGAGCCTGTGCGTCTGGAGCCTGTGCTCCCCAGCAGGAGAGACCACGGCGGTGAGAGGCCCATGTACCGCAAAAAGAAAAAAAAATAGTCTACAAATAACAAATGTTGGTGAGGATATGGAGAAAAGGGCACCCCCCTACACTGTTGGTGGGAATGTAAATTGGTGGTCACTGTGGAGAACAGTATGGAGGTCTGCCCAAAAACTAAAAGTAAAGCTGGCATATGATTCAGGAATTCTACCCTTTTGTACATATCTGGAAAAAGCAAAAACTAACTCAAAAAGATACATGCACTCTAATGTTCATAGCAGCACTACTTACAATAGCCAAGATATGGAAGCAACTTAAGTGCCCTTCAACAGATGAATAGATAAACATATATATATATATATATATAATGAAATATTATTCATAAAAAGAATAAAATTCTATTTGCAGTAATGTGGATGGATAGAAATAGGTAATATTATGCTTAGTGAAATAAGTCAGACAGAGAAAGGCACATACTGTGTGATATCACTTATATGTGGTATCTAAAAAATAATACAAACAAATAAGCAAAACAGAAACTGACTCACAGACATAGAAAAAAAATCTAGTGGTTACCTAAAGGGAATGTGGGAGTGGTAAATTAGGGTATGGGGTTAAAAGATACAAAAGTTAAAAGATACAAACTACTATGTATAAAATAAAAAAGAAACAAGGAAATATTGTATAGCACAGAGAATTATAGCCATTATCTTGTAATAATTTTAATGGAATATAACCTGTAACAATACTTAATCCCAATGCTCTACACCTGAAACTAATATTTTAAATATTAATTTTAAATCAACTATACTTCAATTAAAAAAGAATTCTAAATTTGAATGTGAGTATTTTGTAAGGCCTAATGAAATTCAAGCAATCATCATTAATGGCTTATAGATGCTATTTATCATAGAGATAACCAAATGTTATGTCTTCTAATGGAGTGTGCAACCCTCTATGTGATATATCCTTACCAAAACAATTGATTGTGAATCTGATAAGCCTCTACCTCTAATTCAGTGCTGTTCAATAGTACTTACTGTAATTTTTTTTTTTTTTTTTTTTGCTGCACTGTGCAGCTTGTAGGATTTTAGTTGCCTAAACAGAGATCAAACCTGGGCCTTGGCAGTGAGAGTGCAGAGTCCTAACCACCAGACCTCCAGGGAATTCTCAACTTACTGAAATTTTGAAAATATTCTATAATTCATACTATCCAGTAAGGTAGCCACTAGCCACATATACCTGTTTAGCACTCAAAATGTAACTACTGCAAATGAGGAACTGAATTTAAATTTATTGATTTTTAATCAATTTAAGCTGAAATAGCCACATGTAGCTAGTGGTCATTATATTGTACAACACAGGTTGAATATAGTAAGTAATTTTCAAGAAATGAAGAGGACAAAGTGG
The DNA here is from genome assembly GCF_000442215.2 of Lipotes vexillifer. Lineage (NCBI taxonomy): Eukaryota > Metazoa > Chordata > Mammalia > Artiodactyla > Lipotidae > Lipotes > Lipotes vexillifer. Next base: position 4,615,164 of record NW_006781519.1, on the reverse strand, counting down.
TATATTCAAAATACTGCAGGAATGTAATCAGAAAACTAAGTCCAAATTCTACAGAACAAAAGACGTAGTTACTTCAACAAATAAACTGCAAAGGGAGAAAATTGCCAAAAGACGAAGAGGAAATCTATAGTTAAAAATGAATGAATATATTTATCAACCAATCTAATGTATGGAACTTTGAATCCTGATTCAAAAAAACTGCAAAATCAAATATGAGATAGTTGAAAAAATTGAATATATAATAAATATTTTCAAATTCAGTATATATACATACTGAAGTAATTATGAATGCAATGACTTAATATGATGATGTCTTGGATTTGCTTGAAAATTATTCAGTGGGGACTGGGGACAGGGTTGTGTGGGGGCTTCAGTGAAACAAAATTGACTATTAGCTGATAATTATTGAAGCTGGATAATGGATGCACAGGAGTTCATTACACAAAGATCTCTATGCTTGTGCATAGTTATTTCCCCAAATTAAAAATTTTCATTTTTCATTACTGGCTCAAATATCTTGAGATCCAACATTTATCTTTATAATGGCATAGGATTCTGTGCTTTGTTTTGCCTGTTACAAAAGTTAAGCAGAGTAGAAGCCAATGGCAGAAAATCCAGTTAAAAGTCTTTTGTTGACCAAGAAAAAACATTTAAAAATGGGTGCGTTATTAATTATAAGTCTCTCCAGATACTAATTATCAAATGGTTTAAAGAAAAGTAGAGTTGTAATTAAATTTTAATAATTTTGATAAAGGCCAGTGACAGCATTTTTAAAACATCTTTATTGGAGTATAATTGCTTTACAATGGTGTGTTAGTTTCTGCTTTATAACAAAGTGAATCAGTTATACATATACATCTGTCCCCATATCTCTTCTCTCTTGTGTGTCCCTCCCTTTCACCCTCTCTATCCCACCGCTCTAGGTGGTCACAAAGCACCAAGTTGATCTCCCTGTACTACGAGGCTGCTTCCCATGTTATTTTATGTTTGGTAGTGGATATATGTCCATGCCACTCTCTCACTTCAGTGACAGCATTTTGAATAAGGGAAATTTGAAAGGTTAAAATAAATTGATCAAGTGCCATGGTTTGATTTATTGTTAATTTTTAATTACCAGTGATGTTCTAGTCATTGTAGACAAAACAAAGTTATCTTTCTTGAATTTTCCAGTTTTAATGTAAAAATGATTTAACATTATGTCTTGAGATGAAGAGTCTTTGGTTTCCAGTTTTCTAATCATGCTTGCATCTTTTGAGCTAGAATAATGCTTCCTTTTTAGTATATACAATTGAGCATTCAGGCTGATTTGGAATTCAGCTTATCTGACTGTGGTCTTCCAAGTAAAATGACAATAAAAAGAAGAATTTAAAATGATTAAACTAAATTACAATTAATTAGTGCTTACTAGCATTTAGACATTTTGCTAAATAATATAAATATACCATCTCATTAACTGTCCCAGGGATCTAAGATAGATACTATTATTTATTACACACAATTACAGATTAGAGAGCTGAGATCAGAGAAGTTAAGTAATTTGCATAAATTACTATGGTTAGGGAGTGATAAAGCCTGAGTACATAGTGATATAATTAGGGAAATCTTAGTGATTTTTGTTGTTGTTGCTGTTGTTCTATTGTGTTTGGTTTGTTTTGCTTTGCTTTTTAGTCACTTGTCACAAAATGATACAGTAGCTGATAAGTTCTCCTTAACAGCTCTATTTAAGGTATGACAGGATATGCCCAGAGATCCAGACTAAATATAGATTATCAATCAGTTTCAGAAGCATAATTAAAACGCATAGGGCTTCCCTGGTGGCGCAGTGGTTGAGAGTCTGCCTGCCGATGCAGGGGACACGGGTTCGTGCTCCAGTCTGGGAAGATCCCACATACTGTGGAGCGGCTGGGCCCATGAGCTATGGCCGCTGAGCCTGCGTCCGCAACAGGAGAGGCCGCAAAAGTGAGAGGCCCATGTACCAAAAAAAAAAAAAAAAAAGGACACCAAGTAAAAAAAAAAAAAAAAAAAAAAAAAAAAAAAAAAAAAAAAGCATAGCCTTTGAATCAAGGCAAGCCAGGTTTGATGTGTATTTCTATTATTGACATGAGTGTGACAATAAGAAGTTTAATTAACTTTGGATTTCTTCATCTATAAAATGAATGTAGAACAATGCCTATTTATAATTTTTTTTATAATTAGAGGTAATGTATTTAATATTGTTAAGCCAGTGCCTTGCACATGGTGTATGTATTTAAAAAATGGCAGCTGGTTTCACCATCTATCTACTATGTAACACTGAGCAGTTTACTTATCTTCTCCATACCTCAGTTCCTTCATCTATAAAATGGGGATGATAGTAATAACCATATCACCATCACAAGATTTATGAGATTTACACAATTAATTTTATATAAGTGCTTATAACAGCAGTGCTTGGTCTATACTAAGTGCTACATAAGTGCTAAATTTTATTGCATTAGTATTAATGTAAGAATGAGGACTAGTGTAAGAATTCATGCTACACTTACTTTCTTTCCTCTGGTTTACAATATTCAGGGAGATATCTTTTAAATGACATAAAGCTGCTTTAAATGTGATTAATGTACCTGAATGATGATGTGTAAGAATTAAAAATACAGGTACTACTAGGCTTCAAGTAAATCAAACAAATGGTAAATTATTTGATCTGAACCTAGACATGGTGATTAAGGACTTATCTGTATGATGAAAATATCAGATAATGATGGCATTTCAAA
>NW_006781519.1:4606975-4612401 GCF_000442215.2 Lipotes vexillifer | reverse complement strand
AGGGAAAGAATATATCAGTAATTAAGTGATGTGGGAAAAATTGGTTAACCATCTGGAAAAGAATTTGATTCTATCATAACAGGGCAATTATAAAATCCAGATTGTGTGAAGTCTTAACAGCAAATGAAGTAAACAATGATCAGAAAACAATATAAGTGAAAATTATAAATTTTAAAAATGATATATCTAACCCAAAGTAATAATTATAAAAGCCAATAGCCAAATAGTAATCATTTGCTCTCCTATCAAGTTACAAATAATTATAAACATAATATTAGATTCATGTTTATAAGGATAACTAAGTGAGCACACTCATGCACAATTGATGAGAGTATAAATGGTACATTCAGAGCAAGTTAGCACTATAACAATATGTAAAAGAAAAAATAAATAAATAAATACTTCAAAAAGTCATACTATTTCATGACCTACTTTAATATCTAGTATTTCCTCAGGAAATAATTAGAAATATTCACAGATATTAAGATACAAGGCTCTTTACTGCAGTGTTCTTTATTTCTTAAAAAATCATTTGAAACTATCTAAATAACAATAAAGGATACATTTAATTATTGTGCATCCATGTAATTAAATAAGTTGTAGCAATTAAAAGAATAGATTTTGGGGAAAAAATGTAACAGCATTGGAAAACACAAATTATGCAGAATGTAAAATATGAAATATGTTCAAGTGCTGTCAAAATTTTCTATACCTACATAGAAAATATATGGGAATATAGTATGACAAAATATGAATGTTGCTGATTTCTGGATGGTAGGATTAAGGCATATCTTCATTAGTTCCTAAATTCACTGCAGCATGTGTTATCGAAGGAAAGAAAAGAAAGAAAGAAAGAAAGAAAGAAAGAAAGAAAGAAAGAAAGAAAGAAAGAAAAAGAAAGAGAGAGAGAAAGAAAGAAAGAAAGAGAGAGAGAAAGAAAGAAAGAAAAAAAGACAGAAAGAAAAGAAAGAAAGAAAGAACTCCTAAAACCAATACAGGCCTACCTTGGAGATATTGGGGGTTTGGTCCTAGACAACTTCAATAAAGTGAATATTGCAATAAAGTGAGTCACACAAATTTGTTGGTTTCCCAGTGCATATAAAAGTTATGTTTACACTATACTATAATCTATTGTGTGCAGTAGCATTATGTCTAAAAAAGTACACATTTTAAATAAAAAATACTTATTGCTAAAAAATGATAGCCATCATCTGTAACTTCAGTGATTCATAATTTTTGCAATAGTAATATCAAAGATCACTGATCACCATAATAAATAGAATAATAATGAAAAATCTGAAATATTTCCAGAATTACCAAAACTCGACAAAGTGAACAAATGCTATTGGGAAAATATCATCAGTAGATTTACTCAACACAAGATTGCCACAAACGTTCAAGTTGTAAAAAACAGAATACCTGCAAAGCCCAATAAAATGAGGTATGCCTGTATAATGTTACACATCAACTATATCTCAATAAAACTGGAAAATAAATAAATATTTAAAAGAGTTTGATATTTAAGCAAAAAGAAAAAAATGATATACTCATGTGGGAAAATGATTTACAACAATTTATTTCCAATAACAGTGAACTTTCCTAAGGATCAACATATTACAGTTTAAGTAGTCTAGGTAAATAAAATGAATTTTATGAAATAAAGCAATTTTATGCTGATATTTCAAGAAATACTAATGTAGAATATCTTAGGGTGAAAAAAGCCTTTCTGGGCATGATACAAAACTGATTTTTTTTTCCTTAAGAAAACTGACATATGCAGTAAAATAAAAACTTCAAACTTTTGAATAATTAAAAGATTAAAGTTAAAAGACAAATGGCAGCTTCAAGATATTTATAAAATAGAATTTAAAAAGGGTTAATATTAAATATCTAAAAATATTCCTCCATAGAAAAAAAAGTATGTCAGGTGGTGGAAAGGAGACACAAAGCAGAACAGAAAAAATTCTGTAGGGATATACACAGTGAATTCAGAAAAGGTAATATACACACAAGAAGTGCTCAAGCAATTATGTGGATGAATCTCATAAATATAATTTTTAGTGAAAGAAGGTAGGCACCAAGGATTACATACTGTATGATTCCATTTATATAAGGTACAAATCAGGCAAAATTAGTCTACAAAATTTGAAGTCAGGATAGTGGATACCCTTGGCAAAGGGTAGTGATTGGAAGTAGGCATCAGAGGTCTTCTCAGTCGCTGGTAACATTCTCTTTCTTGATCTGTGTTCCATTTACATGCCTGTGTTCAGTTTTTGAAAATTTACTAAACTGTACACTTCTGATCTATACATTTCTCTTTGTATTATACTTCATTAAATATATTTTAATTAATCAAAATATGATGGATTAAGTTCACATTCCAGTAAAATGCCAGATAACATCTTGAATTCATATATAAGATATCCTAGCAAAAACTATTATTAGCCTTTAAAAATTTAGTATGAAAATCAATTATTTTGTAAACCTCTGGGTTTCATTTTAAACATCTTCTTGTGGCTGGTTACTTTTAATCCTGCCATTCTTAATATAACAAACAGAAAGGCAAAGAGCATCAGTTCAAAAACTTATACATATTGACCTTGATCTTGAGATATTTTAAAACTGCATACCAAATCTGGATTGGTGCATACTAAAGTGTATGTGTGTGGCTTATTGTCTAAGTCAAATCTACTTTTAAAATAAGCAGTCAAAAAAAACAAACAAAAAAAATAAGCAGTCATTTACACAGTAAATAATAATTTTATAGTTTTTCTTCATAGAAAAAATTAGTCTTTTTATAAGTATAAAAAACTAGAAAAAAGACATAAAAATAAAATAAAAATCACGTATCAAGTGATAACTACTATTAAACACTTTGGTCCTTCCAAATTTGTTTCTATGTAACTATAACCTTTTATAAACTGTGTGGGGAAATATTGTGAAAAAATATGAAATGTGCCAGTGAAATATTGGGTGTCCTGTCAAGCAAGCTCTTCAGGGTTATTTCACTGTATTAAAGTTATTTTACAAGTTTATAAGTTGTAGAATACTGACAATTAAGGAAATAATACTTGTATATAGAAATGCTAATTGTTTGACTTTATATCATAGTATTTAAATATTTAAATTTTACATCATAATATTTACAAGATATCAAGGAGAGCAGTAAATATCATTCAAAAATTAACTCCTCTTCTGGGGAAAGGGCTAGTGTGTTTTTGGTTGTATGCAGGATTGTTGTATCATGTTAGGCAGAATTATGACCCTTTTATTGTTTTTACTTGTAGGTTTAATATTTAAGGAAGTATATGGGAGTCAAGTAGAAAATGGGAGATTTGTGATGGTTAACTTTCATGTAAACTTGATCATGCCAGAGCGTGCCCAGAAATTTGGTTAAAATTTATTTCTGGGTTTGTCTGTGATGGTATTTCTGTCAGTGCTCCTTGTTCTCAGGCCCTTGGACTCTGACTAAAATCTACACTACTAGCTTTCCTGGGTCTCCAGCTTGCAGACAGCAGGTCATTGTACTTTATATCTGTATATCTATACCTATGTCTATATTTATCCTATTGTTTCTGCTTCTCTGGGGAACTCTGATCCTTCTGATCCACCAGAGGTGCTATTCATTATTGCACTGTGGATATGGACCAATTTTTTAATACATTTGTAAATCAATTTCAACATTACTTAAGGCCTATATAGATGTATGTATTTTCCAAATTCTCTTCTGAACTAGTTATAACATCTTACTGCTAACTCAAATTAATTGATGTTATATAAAATATTTGACACATTCATTTTATATTTGCTTAAGAATCATGATTTTGTGTTTTAAAAAATTCTTCAACATTTGATTTTTTTAACTTAAAATATATTATGAATATATTTTCATGCCATTAAATGTACATTGAAATCTTTTTAATGACTCCATAATATTCCATTGTATAGATATACCATGTGACCTTACATATGTCACATGTCATTTCCAATTTTTATTTTAGATAATGAATTAATGGAAAAATAAAGATTGTAAGCTCCATGAGGACAAGGATATTGTTCTGTTTTTTCACTGATTTATTCCACTGCCTACAAGACTTCTCAGAATATGAGATATATAAGCTGTCATTAAATGTGTGTTGAATAAATAAATGAGCACACTAAAAATTCAGAAATGTAAATCAAAAACAATTTTTATGTGTCAGATTAGCAAATGTTAAAAATATTCATAATATCCAGGGTTGGCAAGACTGTAAAAAGAAATGGTCTTATCCTTTCTTGGTAAAACTAAATCATGACCCCTTTTCTGGAGGGAATATGACAGTATCTATTAAAATGTAAAATGTGAGTGCCTTGGATCAGCATTTACACTTCTGATAATCTATGTTATGGGAGAAAATGTGTAACTAAGCATACAGATGCAGAAAATTTATTACAATATTGCTGGGAAAAGTGAGGAATTGGAAGCAACCTCGATGTCAATCAGTGGAGTGTTAGTAAAAGAAAAGTTGGTACATCCATGCAGTAGAATTCTATCAACTTTTATAAAAATGGCTATGTATAAAGATGTTTAAAAGTGCTCACAATATATTAAGTGAAAAAAGAAAATTGTAGAACTATATGTATCATGCTATAAGATGCCATTTAAAAAATGCTCCCTGTATATAGATAGAAAAGAAAATCTTGAAGAACATATATCAACTCTTCAATGTGATTCTGAAGAGTGGGATGAGGAAGGGTCATGAGAGGTTTTTCATTTTTTGCACTGTACTCTTCCATATTTTTTTAACTTTTCTTTTGCAATAAGCATTTGTTGCTTCTATAATTTAAAAAAATAAAGGGTGCAAATAAATTTGTATGAAACTTTGGTTACATTAAAGAGAAAAATGTTAAGTACATAATTCAGTTAACACAAGAGGGATTTTTTTAATATATATTTTAAATCACCATGATTTTCAATAGATTTTTGTGTTTCTTATTCAGTAGAGAGTCATTCATCTTGTCCAACTCAAATGTTGAATGCTAAGCCAGACAGAGTGTAAATTATTTTCTCTACTCAAGATTTGGAAAATATAAAAGAGTATTTTGAATATAAATGACTTAGGATGACTGTTTTTCTTCTCAGCACTTCAACTGGCTAAGAGAGTTTTATCTTTGATCAATAGAAAAACTGGAAAAATCAAACATATCTCTTCAACATTGTTTAATTTTCTCAGGAGAAAGATATTTATCATTTGATTATCAGTTCACGTTAAATATAAAGCTAATAACGACTATGTCACAGATATTAGAGTGATGTTATTATTTTACATAGTGATTTATTAGCCAGTGTATGTCATTGTGTATATATGAACACACATTTGCTCAGATAAATGTAAAGATTTATTTCTAAATAAAGAATTTTTGTACAAAAAAAAAAAAAAAAAAAA
>NW_006781519.1:4587143-4606599 GCF_000442215.2 Lipotes vexillifer | reverse complement strand
CCCCAAAAAAAAAAAAAAAAAAAAAAAGAATTTTTGTAGATGTATTTGATGATAAATAAAAAATTGAGACAAAATATAAATAACCACAAAATTAGCATGGAAACTTATAAAATAATAAGAAAAATAAATTCACCTACCTAATAAAGAATCGTGTCTAAAATGCATTTGGTTTAATCTAGATACTGCCATTTACCAACAACTTAAAATACCATGCAACTGCTTTGAACCTTCCATCTCGTTTTCTTCCTAAACAGAACATCCTTAGACCTCCACAGCTCCTCCATTTATATTATTATTATATAATAGTGTAAGATACTTTCATATAGGAGTCTTCACTTATCCAACTAAAAATCCCTCTACTAAGACGAGTACAGTGTATTGTATGTATCAAATATTCAACTAATTATTATCAAATTGAAGTAAAGTAAAAATTAGTGGTAAAGACAAAATTATTTAGTAGATTTGTTTACCTATTCTTTTTGCTCTGCTTACAACTTTTTTAGGTTATATTTACTTAGCCATATATAACAGATTAAAGCATATTTTAAAAGTAAAGTATTTAAATTAAGAGACTCTACTCTGTCACCTGCTTGAGTTCAAATCCTAGCTCTGCCATTTACTAGCTGTGTAACTTTGGGCAAGTTACTCACCTCTTAAAGCTTCAATTTTCTTATTTGTACAAAGGGGATAATAGTAATGGAACCCACATGAAGTAATTATGAGGACTGCATTTTGCATGAGTTAATATATGTAAATTGCTTCTAACAGTGTCTGATGTATAAGTTTTATAGTATTTGTTTTTAATATGTGTTAAAAAAGAATCATTCATATATGAACTGTGGGTAAGTAGGAACAGCAGACAGATTAATCAAGATCCAATTCAAAGAATAAATCAAGAAGGTGAAAGACGAAGAAAAACAGAATCTATTAGAAATGATACAAACTTCTTCAGAATTCAGGTAAACCAATATTAATAAAGAAATGTCCACACTGAGTTTTGCAACTCACCTGTGATACTAGCAAAAAAGTAGTTGTGGAATTAAATGACTAATGATACATAGATATTAGAAACAGCATCTATATTCTAGAATTTAATTAGCAGTAACTAATTAGTATTTGCTAAAGACACATGAGCCAGCCAGTTATTGAATATTAAAGTCCCTGTGTCAGAGATGGGGAAACTGAGAAATAAATCCATTTTTGTCGATCTGGTTTTATAGCCACATTGCAGAACTGGTTAGATAGTTGAAATCTATTTTTAAATCCTCATAAAATTTTATTAAGGCAGAATATCAAGATTATAATCTTTTTTCACAGTAAGAGTAATTGAAAAATAAATGTTCCAGTTAGATGCAGGGAGAATTCCTTGTCTCTAAATGGGTCACATGTAATAAAAATAATGACCAAACTGAAATTTTAAACATATATATTAAAATAAGGGATATACATGTATATATGCAATAATATATACATATATATTAAAAGTCCTAAGGGTCTTTTATTGCATGCATAATATATTCCAAATTCCTTAGAACTGTATTCAAGAAACTTCTAAGCTGAAATCAACAAAAACCTTTCTACATCCTGTTGACCAGAAACAAATAGATTGACAGATTATTCTCCAGCAAAGATGGGTTTAATCAGAATAAACAGAACAGCAATTCAGAGTCTGCAACCATGGCAAGTCACATGCAAGTCTCCACAGAGCAAGGGAAGTAAAACATTTTTAAAGAGAGGAAAAGGAAGTTGAGAGGGCTATAGTAAACACAGTCCATGGCTTTCCGTAGGCTAAGTCCTTGACAGGAAAGAAATGGAGTTTTCTTCTGCCTGTTGCACTCTGCTATCCATACGAGGCACGAGAGCTATTCATTCTGGTTTCCCAACTCTTATTTAAATGAGGCTTCTGTTTATTTATTATTTTTACATTTCCCCCCTTTTCTCAGTATCTTTCTTTGAAAATATTTCTGATTGTAAGTCAGATTTTCTGGTTTTAGTGTACTTTTGTCCCTCAATATCAGGAAGAGTTTTCTTGGGTGTAATGTCTCATGTTGGAGGAAAGGTACAGATTGGAAACATGTTAATTTCTAATTCAAGTCACAAGTAGGGGTCGGAGGGGGTACTCTCAGGCACTTTTTAAATCTAAAGTCAATATGTTATCAAGATCATAGACATTGGGTATCATCTAAATTGTTATGCCATCATCAAAGGTTTGGGGACAAATTTCCAACAGGCCTAGTTCAAATACATTGGCAAAGTTATCTCATCAGATTTTGCCCACTTCATTTGGGGGAAGATGTTATTTTCAGGTCAACAGTTGAAGTGCAGGTCCAGCCAGGGTTCGGAGCTTTCTTTAGGTGTGTCACATGAACTCAAGGGTCTATTGCTTGCAGTTTCATAGCACAAGGGTTTGTTAACAGTACATTATAAGGACCTTTTCAGTGAGGTTGAAGAATCCTTCTAGAGGTGTATTTTCCAATAGACAAAATCTCCAGGTTGCTAGGTACGATGTTCAAGGTTTTTGTCTCCCAAAGGCACACTGTGAAATGATTGCTCTACTGAAACATGATTATTTTTAATAGAAGAAATTAGCCCTTTACAATATTGAAGTTTATCTCCTTTTAACAGCTTACAGTTAAAAGAAGCTGGAGCCAAATGCATTTGGAGTCCCGTGACTATCTCAGAGGATGAGAGTTTATGAGTTTTAAAACGAGTAGATCTGAGTTTTAGAAAGACCAATGGCTATGCTTTTGTTTAAAGTATCTGCAAGGCCTCTGCAAATTTTGGCAATTGAGTCTTAATAACGTCATTAGTATATTTGACTAAACCAGAAGATTAAGGGTGTTAATCATAGGGAAAGTGCTGTAAAACCAGCCAAACAGAAGAGACTTGTCAAAGAACCAGAACAGTAAAATGAGTGTCTTGATCACTATGAAGCTTAAGAGGATTTCCCTAAGTAGGGATAATCTCACCCAAAAGGACTTTAGCCACAGAAAAGGCAGGAGCTTGTCTGCAAGGGAAGGCTTAAGTTCAGTGTGAAAATATACAGACTATGATTAAAACATATTTATACCCATGAGATGGAGGAAGTTGTATGAAATCCATTTGTCAGACATCAAATTGTCCAGTTTAAAAATATCTGGGAGCAGTACAAACAGCCTTCTCTGGGTTGTACTTCAAACAAATGGAACAAGAAAGGTAGACACTTTGCAGTCTTAATAATATTTCCCCACCAATATTAATTAATGAATGCTATCATTTTCTTAGTAGACCAATGGTTTAAGACATGTACAGTGGTGAGGAATGGAAATTTAGGGTTTCCAGTAGGATTCAGTTGTTATTTGGTCCAAACCAGAGCTTTCTCTTTTTATAACACCAACAATGGTTAAATTTCCAATCTTGTTTTTCCTTTTCTGAGGCTAATTGTTTGGTCTCTTTAGCCAGTTTTTCTAAGTTATTATTTGGATAAATATCCCTTTGGACCATGATGGTTGTTTGTCTGCTGTTGGTTTTCAAGGGCAGAATTCCTTGGTTTCCAGAAAGTCAAGTTTAAAATGTCCTGGAATCTTAATAATAGCTAAACATCAAGTAAAAGTATTGCATCCAATAATTCCTGAGCATAGGGGCCATTTTTAATTTTGTTTCCACTGGAAGTAAGAAATCCACATTGCTCCCACAACATTCCAAAATCATGAGCTGTTCCAACCACATATCTTCTATCAATGTAAATGTAGGAAGTTTTGTCCTTGGCTACAGTACAAGCCTGTGCAAGTGAGTATAATTCAGCCCGTTAGGCTGAAGTAGCCATAGGTAAATATGCTACCTCACCAACATAAAAAGGAGTTGTAATAGCATAGCCAGCACAGTATTTACCATTGCCATGTTTTAAATAAGAACCATCAGTGAACCATGAGAAGTCACTGTTACCCAAAAGTTTCCTGCAGGTCATCTTCAGGAGACAGGAGGTGGTCCATCACCATTAAGCAAGCCTGAGGGACTTTGTCAGTGACAGAGGGGGGAAGATTAGCCAGGTTAAGGCAATTATAATGTAAAAGAGTTATGTGAGGTGCTACTAACAAACAAAAGGTCTTCATAGGCGGTAAGGTAGCTGGCTGAGAAATATTGAGTATTACTGTGTGTGTAAGTATGAATGTATGTATTTTATATATAATGAATATATATTAAGAAATAATTGAAACAATGACATGTTGTGGTTTCTAAGGTAAAAATGTATAATATCTTTAAATTTTTATTTCTGATAAATATAAATCTGAATAATTTCTCAGTGAACGTTCATCTGATGGAATATCTTAATATAATTACTAAAAAACATATTTTGTTATTCTGAAACTGGAATATATTTCTGTGTTTAGGAAAATACAGCTGGAGCAATTATAACTGACTCTCCATTATTCCATTTGTGTGTTATATTGCATTTATATCTGGAGGTCTAATTGCTTTGAATTTGCTGTAGGATTTCAATGCATATGTTTAATAAGAACAGCTTGGTTATGATGGGTTTAATAAGAACAGCTTGGTTATGATGGGCTTAAATTTTGATCAGAAACATAGGCATTAGAATATGTGGCTCATTCATTTATTTATAACTTTAGGTCCTTTCCCCTTCACCCTCCCTTTTATTTCTAAGAAGAGCATTAGGGGGAAAAGATTAAAACCCACAGAACATTTGCAACATGGTAAATTAGTGTATAAGACCAAAGAACAAAGAGATTCTGTTTCCTAGGCTGATGTGGCCTTAAGTGTAATAAATGTGCCTGAAGCATGCTAGAAGCAAACATTTCTAACAAGCTGTATAGACACTCCTTTTCTTTCTTTCCACCCTGCTCTCGCTTCTATGGCTTAATTTATTTCTACCCATTCACCGAGAGACTTTTTCACTTGTCTGCTTATAAAAATCTCTCCATGCTTTTTAACAGAAATGTTAATTAATGGTTTTATTGTCTATTACTTTTATTTTACTAGTCATCAAAAATGCACATAAATTTGCCCAACAATACTTAATTAAAATATTTTTAAAATGATTAATTAATATTCAGTTCTCCTTTAGAGATCCTTTGCCTGAAGTTTTAGTGCACTTACAGGCAATATTAAATATCAAGAAATTTACAGTCTCTTCAAAAACGTAACTGATTTTTTAAAATTTATTTTTTTAAACATATTTATTGCAGTATAATTGCTTGACAATGATGTGATAGTTTCTGCTTTATAACAAAGTGAATCAGTTATACATATACATATGTTCCCATATCTCTTCCCTCTTGCGTCTCCCTCCATCCCACCCTCCCTATCCCATCCCTCTAGGTGGTAACAAACCACCGAGCTGATCTCCCTGTGCTATGCGGCTGCTTCCCACTAGCTATCTATTTCACGTTTGGTAGTGTATATATGTCCATGCTACTCTCTCACTTTGTCAGAGTTTACCCTTCCCCCTCCCTATATCCTCAAGTCCATTCTCTAGTAGGTCTAAGTCATTATTCCCAGCTTACCCTTAGGCTCTTCATGACAATTATTTTTTTCTTTGATTCAATATATATGTGTTAGCATACGGTATTTGATTTTCTCTTTCTGACTTACTTCACTCTGTATGACAGACTCTAGGTCCATCCACCTCACTACAAATAACTCAGTTTCATTTCCTTTTATGGCTGAGTAATATTCCATTGTATATATATGCCACGTCTTCTTTATCCATTCATCTGTTGATGGACACTTAGGTTGCTTCCATGTCCTGGCTATTGTAAATAGAGCTGCAATTAACATTTTGGTACATGACTATTTTTGAACTATGGTTTCCTCATGGTATATACCCAGTAGTGGGATTGTTGGGTAGTATGGTGATTCTATTTTTAGTTTTTTTAAGGAATCTCCATACTGTTCTCCATAGTAAATGTATCAATGTACATTCCCACCAACAGTGCAAGAGTGTTACCTTTTCTCCACACCCTCTCCAGCATTTACTGTTTCTAGATTTTTTGATGATGGCCATTCTAACTGGTGAGAGATGATATCACATTGTAGTTTTGATTTGCATTTCTCTAATGATTAAAGATGTTGAGCATTCTTTCATGTGTTTCTTGGCATTCTGTATATCTTATTTGGAGAAATGTCTATTTAGGTCTTCTGCCCATTTTTGGATTGGGTTATTTGTTTTTTGTTATTGAGCTGCAGTAGCTGCTTGTAAATTTTGGATTACTCCTTTGTCAGTTGCTTCATTTGCAAATATTACCTCCCATTCTGAGGGTTGTCTTTTGGTCTTGTTTATGGTTTCCTTTGCTGTGCAAAAGCGTTGAAGTTTCATTAGGTCCCATTTGTTTATTTTTGCTTTTATTTCCATTTCTCTAGGAGGTGAATCAAAAAGGATCTTGCTGTGATTTATGTCATAGAGTGTTCTGCCTATGTTTTCCTCTAAGAGTTTGAGAGTGTCTGGCCTTACATTTAGGTTTTTAATCCATTTTGAGTTTATTTTTTGTACAGTGTTAGGGAGTGTTCTAATTTCACACTTTGACATGTACCTGCCCATTTTTCCCAGCACCACTTATTGAACAGGCTATCTTTTTCTCCACTGTATATTCTTGACTCCTTTATCAAAGATAAGGTGACCATACATGTGTGGGTTTATCTCTGGACTTTCTATCCTCTCCCATTGATCTATATTTCTGTTTTTGTGCCAGTACCATACTATCTTGATCACTGAAGCCTTGTAGCATAGTCTGAAATAAGGGAGACTGATTTCTCCAGCTCCATTTTCGTTCTCAAGATTGCTTTGACATTGCTTTGCTTGGGGATCTTTTGTGTTTCCATACAAATTGTGAAACTTTTTGTTCTAGTTCTGTGAAAAATGCCAGTGATAGTTTGATAGGGTTTGCATTAAATCTGTAGATTGCTTTGGGTAGTAGAATCATTTTCACAATGCTGTTACTTCCAATCCAAGAACATGGTCTATCTCTCCATCTATTTGTATCATCTTTAATTTCTTTCATCAGTGTCATAATTGATGGCATACAGGTCTTTTTGCTCCTTAGGTAAGTTTATTCCTAGATATTTTATTATTTTTGTTGCAAAGGTAAATGGGAGTGTTTTCTTAATTTCAATTTCATATTTTTCATCATTAGTGTATAGGAAAGCCAGAGATTTCTGTGCTTTAATTTTGTATCCTGCTACTTTACCAAATTCATTGATTAGCTTTAGTAGTTTTCTGGTAGCATCTTTAGGATTCTCTATGTATAGTATTATGTCATCTACAGTGACAGCTTTACTTCTTTCTGATTTGGATTCCATTTTTTTTCTTTTTCTTCTCTGATTACTGGGGCTAAAACTTCCAAACTATGTTGAATAATAGTGCTGAGAGTGGGTAACCTTGTCTTCTTCCTGATCTTAGTGGAAATGATTTCAGTTTCTCACCATTGAGGACAATGTTGGCTGTGGGTTTGTAATTTATGGCCTTTATTATGTTGAGGAAGTTTCCTCTCTGCCTACTTTCTGCAGAGTTTTTATCATAAACATGTGTTGAATTTTGTCAAAAGCTTTCCCTGCATCTATTGATTTGATCATATGGTTTTTCTCCCTCAATTTTTTAATATGGTGTATCACGTTGATTCACTTGCGTATTTTGAAGAATCCTTGCATTCCTGGAATAAACGCCCCTTGATCATGGTGTATGATCCTTTTAATGTCCTGTTGGATTCTGTTTGGTAGTTTTTTGTTGAGGATTTTTGCATCTATATTCATCAGTGATATTGACCTGTAGTTTTCTTTCTTTGTAAAATCCTTGTCTGGTTTTCATATGAGGGTGTTTGTGGCTTCGTCGAATGAGTTTGGGAGTGTTCCTCCCTCTGCTATATTTTCAGTAGTTGTTCTATAGGAGCAGTTCCACGTGTAGAAGTATTTCTGATGTATCTCTTATGAGGAAGGTGATCTCCGGGTCTTACTCTTCCGCCATCTTCTCCTCGAGCTCTCATAATTGATATTTTAGGAAGCTATTCATATAAGCACAAAAGACAGCTATTGTATCTTAATGGCTGGCTTAATTTTTTGTCTTATAAGGTACTAACATGTGGACTTGATTGATTGTATTAATTTTATGCTATTTAACTGTATCCAGCTTTAAGTTATAACATAACACACTTCTTATGCTCAATTATTTGTGTATGTTTTAAGGGAAATAGGAATTATTTTCTGTTATGACCATTACACTTCAGTCAACAGGAAATCTGAAAACAAAAAACAAATGGACCTAATGAAATATATTCAGTAAGCACAAATATTACAGTCTTCAATATATATATTTTTTAATTTTATTTATTTATTTATTTATTTTGTGATACACGGGCCTCTCACTGTTGCAGCCTCTCCCATTGCAGAGCACAGGCTCCGGATGCGCAGGCTCAGCGGCCATGGTTCACAGGCCCGGCTGCTCCACGGCATGTGGGATCTTCCGGGACCGGGGCACAAACCCATGTCCCGTGCATCGGAAGGCAGACTCTCAAACACAGCGCCACAAGGGAAGCCCTTCAATATATTATTTTATTTTTATTTTATTTTTTTTACATCTTTATTGGAGTATAATTGCTTTACAAGGGTGTGTTAATTTCTGCTTTATAACAAAGTGAATCAGTTATACATATGTTCCCATATCTCTTCCATCTTCTGTCTCCCTCCCTCCCACCATCCCTATCCCACTCCTCCAGGCTGTCACGAAGCAATGAGCTGATCTCCCTGTGCTATGTGGCTGCTTCCCACTAGCTATCTACCTTACGCTTGGTAGTGTATATATGTCCATGCCTCTCTCTCACTTTGACACAGCTTAACCTTCCCCTTCCCCATATCCTCAAGTCCATTCTCTAGTAGGTCTGTATCTTTATTCCTGTCTTACCCCTAGGTTCTTCATGATTTTTTTCTTAAATTGCATATATGTGTGTTAGCATACGGTATTTGTCTTTCTCTTTCTGATTTACTTCACTTTCTATGACAGTCTCTAGGTCTATCTGCCTCATTACAAATAGCTCAATTTCATTTCTTTTTATGCTGAGTAACACTCCATTGTATATATGTATCACATCTTCTTTATCCATTCATCTGATGATGGACACTTAGGATGTTTCCATCTCTGGGCTATTGTAAATAGACCTGCAATGAATATATTGGTACATGACACTTTTTGAATTATGGTTTTCTCAGGGTACATGCTCAGTAGTGGGATTGCTGGGTCATATGGTAGTTCTATTTGTAGTTTTTTAAGGAACCTCCATACTGTTCTCCATAGTGACTGTACCAATTCACTTTCCCACCAGCAGTGCAAGAGTGTTCCCTTTTCTCCACACCCTCTCCAGCATTTATTGTTTCTAGATTTTTTGATGATGGCCATTCTGACTGGTGTGAGATGATATCTCATTGTAGTTCTGATTTGCATTTCTCTAACAATTAATGATGTTGAGCATTCTTTCTTTTGTTTATTGGCAGTCTACCTATCTTCTTTAGAGAAATGTCTATTTAGGTCTTCTGCCCAATTTTGTATTCTGTTGTTTATTTTTTTGATATTGAGCTGCATGAGCTGCTTATAAATTTTGGAGATTAGTCCTTTGTCAGTTGCTTCATTTGCAAATATTTTCTCCCATTCTGAGGGTTGCCTTTTGGTCTTGTTTATGGTTTCCTTTGCTGTGCAAAAGCTTTTAAGTTTCATTAGGTCCCATTTGTTTATTTTTGTTTTTATATCCATTTCTCTAGAAGGTGAGTCAAAAATGATCATACTGTGATTTATGTCATAGAGTGTTCTGCCTGTGTTTTCCTCTAAGAGTTTGATAGTTTGTATCTTTACATTTAGGTCTTTATTCCATTTTGAGCTTACTTTTGTGTATGGTTTTAGGGAGTGATCTAATCTCATACTTTTACATGTAACTGTCCAGTTGTCCCAGCACCACTTAGTGAAGATGCTGTCCTTTCTCCACTGTATATTCCTGCCTCCTTTATCAAAAATAAGGTGAGCATATGTGCATCAGTTTATCTCTGGGCTTTCTATCCTCTTCCATTGATCTGTCTTTCTGTTTTTGTGCCAGTACCATACTGTCTTGATTACTGTAGCTTTGTAGTATAGTCTGAAGTCAGGGAGCCTGATTCCTCCAGCTCCGTTTTTCGTTCTCAAGACTGCTTTGGCTATTCGGGGTCTTTTGTGTTTCCATACAAATTGTGAATTTTTTTGTTCTACTTCTGTGAAAAATGCCAGTGGTAGTTTGATAGGGATTGCACTGAAACTGTAGATTGCTTTGGGTAGTAGAGTCATTTTAAAAATGTTGATTCTTCCAATCCAAGAACATGCTATATCTCTCCATCTATTTGTATCACCTTTAATTTCTTTCATCATTGCCTTATAATTTTCTGCATACAGGTCTTTTGTCTCCTTACGTAGGTTTATTCCTAGATATTTTATTCCTTTTGTTGCAATGGTAAATGGGAGTGTTTTCTTGATTTCACTTTCGGATTTTTCATCATTAGTGTATAGGAATGCCAGAGATTCCTCTGCATTAATTTTGTATCCTGCTACTTTGCCACATTCATTGATTAGCTCTAGTAGTTTTCTGGTAGCTTCTTTAGCATCCTCTATGTATAGTAGCATATCATCTGCAAAGAGTGAAAGTTTTACATCTTTTCCGATTTGGATTCCTTTTATTTCCTTTTCTTCTCTGATTGCTGTGGTTAAAACTTCCAAAACTATGTTGAATAAGAGTGGTGAGAGTGGGCAACCTTGTCTTCTTCCTGATATTAGTGGAAATGCTTACAGTTTCTCACCATTGAGGGGGATGCTGGCTCTGGGTTTGCATATATGGCCTTTATTATGTTGAGGAAAGTTCCCTCTATGCCTACTTTCTGCAAGGCTTTTTATCATAAATGGGTGTTTAATTTTTTCCAAAGCTTTCTCTGCATCTATTGAGATGATCATATGGTTTTTCTCCTTCAATTTGTTAATATGGTTTTTCACATTGATAGATTTGCGTATATTAAAGAATCCTTGCATTCCTGTAATAAACCCCACTTAATTATGGTGTATGATCCCTTAAATGTGCTGTTGGATTCTGTTTACTAGTATGTTGTTGAGGATTTTTGCACCTATGTTCATCAGTGATATTGGCCTGTAGTTTTCTTTCTTTGTGACATCCTTTTCTGGTTTTTTTATCAAGGTGATGGTGGCCTCTTAGAATGAATTTGTGAGTGTTCCTCCCTCTGCTATATTTTGGAAGAGTTTGAGAAAGATAGGTGTTAGCTCTTCTCTAAGTGTTTGATAGAATTCGCCTGTGAAGCCATCTGGTCCTGGGCTTCTGTTTGTTGGAAGATTTTTAATCACAGCTTAAATTTCAGTGCTTGTGATTGATCTGTTCATATTTTCTATTTTTTTCCTGATTCAGTCTTGGTAGATTGTGCATTTCTAAGAATTTGTCCATTTCTTCCAGATTGTCCATTTTATTGGCATAGAGTTTCTTGTAGTAATCTCTCATGATCTTTTTTATTTCTGCAGCGTCAGTTGTTACTTCTTTTTCATTTCTAATTCTATTGATTTGAGTGTTCTCCCTTTTTTTCTTGATGAGTCTGGCTATTGGTTTATCTATTTTGTTTATCTTCTCAAAGAACCAGCTTTTAGTTTTATTGATCTCTGCTATTGTTTTCCTCATTTCTTTTTCATTTATTTCTGATCTGATTTTTATGATTTCTTTCCTTCTGCTAGCTTTGGGCTTTTTTGGTTCTTCTTTCTCTAATTGTTTGAAGTGCAAGATTAGGTTGTTTATTCGAGATGTTTCCTGTTTCTAAAAGTGGACTTGTATTGCTATAAACTTCCCTGTTAGAACTGCTTTTGCTGCATCCCATGGGTTTTGTGTCGTTGTATCTCCATTGTCATTTGCTTCTAGGTACTTTTTTTATTTCCTCTTTGATTGCTTCAGTGATCATTTCGTTATTAAGTACTGTATTGTTTAGCCTCCATGTGTTTGTATTTTTTACAGATCCTTTCCTGTAATTGATACCTAGTCTCATGGAGTTGTGGTCAGAAAACATACTTCATACAATTTCAATTTTCTTAAATTAACCTAGGCTTGATTTGTGACCCAAGATATGATCTATCCTGGAGAATGTTCCATGAGGACTTGAGAAAAATGTGTTTTCTGTTGTTTTTGGATGGAGTGTCCTGCAAATATCAATTAAGTCCGTCTTGGTTAAGGTATCATTTAAAGCTTTTGTTTCCTTATATAATTTCATTTTGGATGATCTGTCCATTGGTGAAAGTGGTGTGTTAAAGTCCCCTTCTATGAATGTGTTACTGTCGATTTCCCATTTTATGGCTGTTAGTATTTGCCTTATGTATTGAGGTGCTCCTATGTTGGGTGCATAAATATTTACAATTGTTGTATCTTCTTCTTGGATCAATCCGTTGATCACTATGTAATTTCCTTCTTTGTCTTTTCTAATAGTCTTTATTTTAAAGTCTATTTTGTGTGATATGAGAATTGCTACTCCAGCTTTCTTTTGGTTTCCATTTGCATGGAATATCTTTTTCTATCCCCTTACTTTCAGTCTGTATGTGTCTCTAGGTCTGAAGTGAGTCCCTTGTAGACAGCATATATAAGGGTCTTGCTTTTGTATCCATTCAGCCAATCTGTGTTTTTTGATGGGAGCGTTTAGTCCATTTACATTTCAGGTAATTATCGATATGTATGCTCCTATTCCCATTTTCTTCATTGTTTTGGGTTCGTTATTATAGTTCTTTTCCTTCTCTTGTGTTTCTTCTCTAGAGAAGTTCCTTTAGCATTTGTTGTAAAGCTGGTTTGTTGGTGCTGAACTCTCTCAGCTTTTGCTTGTCTGTAAAGGTTTTAATTTCTCCATCAAATCTGAATGAGATCCTTGCTGGGTAGAGTAATCTTGCTTGCAGGTTTTCCTTCTTCATCGCTTTCAGTATGTCCTGCCACTCCCTTCTGGCTTGCAGGGTTTCTCCTGAGAGATCAGCTCTTAACCTTTTGGGGATTCCCTTGTGTGTTATTTTTTGTTTTTCCCTTGCTGCTTCTAATATGCTTTCTTTGTATTTAGCTTTTGACAGTTTGATTAATATGTGTCTTGGCATATTTCTCCTTGGATTTATCCTGTATGGGACTCTCTGTGCTTCCTGGACTTGATTAACTATTTCCTTTCCCATATTAGGGAAGTTTTCAACTATAATCTCTTCAAATATTTTCTCAGTCCCTTTCTTTTTCTCTTCTTCTTCTGGAACCCCTATAATTCGAATGTTGGTGTGTTTAATGTTGTCCCAGAGGTCTCTGAGACTGTCCTCAGTTGTTTTCATTCTTTTTTCTTTATTCTGCTCTGTAGTAGTTATTTCCAGTATTTTATCTTCCATGTCACTTATCCGTTCTTCTGCCTCAGGTATTCTGATATTGATACCATCTAGAGTACTTATAATTTCATTTATTGTGTTGTTCATCATTGCTTGTTTCACCTTTATTTCCTCTAGGTCCTTGTTAAATGTTTCTTGCATTTTGTCCATTCTATTTGCAAGATTTTGGATCATCCTTACTATCATTATTCTGAATTCTTTTTCAGGTAGACTGCCTATTTCCTCTTCATTTGTTAGGTCTGGTACATTTTTAACTTGCTCCTTCATCTGCTATGTGTTTTTCTGTATTCTCATTTTGCTTACCTTACTGTGTTTGGGTCTCCTTTTTGCAGGCTGCAGGTTCTGTAGCTCCCGTTGTTTTTGATGTCTGTCTCCAGTGGCTAAGGTTGGTTCAGTGGGTTGTGTAGGCTTCCTGGTGGAGGGGACTAGTGGCTGTGTTGTGGTGTATGAGGCTAGATCTTGTCTCTCTAGTGGGCAGGTCCACGTCTGGTGGTGTGTTTTGGGGTGTCTGTGGACTTATTATGATTTTAGGCAGCCTCTCTGCTAGTGGGTGGGGTTGTGTTCCTGTTTTGCTATATGGTTGGCATAGGTTGTCCAGCACTGTAGCTTGCTGGTCGTTGAGTGAAGCTGGGTGCTGGTGTTGAGATGGAGATCTCTGGGAGATTTTCGCCGTTTGATATTATGTGGGGCTGGGAGGTCTCTTCTTGACGAGTGTTCTGAAGTTGGCTCTCCCACCTCAGAGGCAGAGTCCTGACTCCTGGCTGGAGCAGCAAGAGCCTTTCATCCACTCGGCTCAGAATAAAAGGGAGAGAAAGTAGAGAGAATTAGTAGAAGTAGGAGGAAATAGGAAAGAAAGAAAGAAAGCAAGAAAGAAAGGAGGGAAGGAAGGAAGGAGGGAAGGAAGCCCTTTTATTGCTGCTAGTTTTTGCCTTATGTATTGAGGTGCTCCTTTGTTGGGTGCATAAATATTTACAATTGTTATATCTTCTTCTTGGATCGATCCCTTAATCATTATGTAGTGTCCTTCTTTGTCTCTTCTGATAGTCCTTATTTTAAAGTCTATTTTGTCTGATATGAGAATTGCTACTCCAGCTTTCTTTTGGTTTCCATTTGCATGGAATATCTTTTTCCATCCCCTTACTTTCAGTCTGTATGTGTCTCTAGGTCTGAAGTGGGTCTCTTGTAGACAGCATATATATGGGTCTTGTTTTTGTATCCATTCAGCCAATCTGTGTCTTTTGGTGGGAGCATTTAGTCCATTTACATTTAAGGTAATTATCGATATGTATGTTCCTATTCCCATTTTCTAAATTGTTTTGGGTTCGTTATTATAGGACTTTTCCTTCTCTTGTGTTTTTGTCTAGAGAAGTTCCTTTAGCATTTGTTGTAAAGCTGGTTTGGTGGTGCTGAACTCTCTCAGCTTTTGCTTGTCTGTAAAGGTTTTAATTTCTCCATCAAATCTGAATGAGATCCTTGCTGGGTAGAGTAATCTTGGTTGCAGGTTTTTCTCCTTCATCACTTTCAGTATGTCCTGCCACTCCCTTCTGGCTTGTAGAGTTTCTGCTGAGAGATCAGCTGTTAACCTTATGGGGATTCCCTTGTGTGTTATTTGTTGTTTTTCCCTTGCTGCTTTTAATATGCTTTCTTTGTATTTAGTTTTTGACAGTTTGATTAATATGTGTCTTGGCATATTTCTCCTTGGATTTATCCTGTATGGGACTCTCTGTGCTTCCTGGACTTGATTAACTATTTCCTTTCCCATATTAGGGAAGTTTTCAACTATAATCTCTTCAAATATTTTCTCAGTCCCTTTCTTTTTCTCTTCTTCTTCTGGAACCCCTATAATTCGAATGTTGGTGTGTTTAATGTTGTCCCAGAGGTCTCTGAGACTGTCCTCAGTTGTTTTCATTCTTTTTTCTTTATTCTGCTCTGTAGTAGTTATTTCCAGTATTTTATCTTCCATGTCACTTATCCGTTCTTCTGCCTCAGGTATTCTGATATTGATACCATCTAGAGTACTTATAATTTCATTTATTGTGTTGTTCATCATTGCTTGTTTCACCTTTATTTCCTCTAGGTCCTTGTTAAATGTTTCTTGCATTTTGTCCATTCTATTTGCAAGATTTTGGATCATCCTTACTATCATTATTCTGAATTCTTTTTCAGGTAGACTGCCTATTTCCTCTTCATTTGTTAGGTCTGGTACATTTTTAACTTGCTCCTTCATCTGCTATGTGTTTTTCTGTATTCTCATTTTGCTTACCTTACTGTGTTTGGGTCTCCTTTTTGCAGGCTGCAGGTTCTTAGTTCCCGTTGTTTTTGATGCCTGTCTCCAGTGGCTAAGGTTGGTTCAGTGGGTTGTGTAGGCTTCCTGGTGGAGGGTACTAGTGCCTATGTTGTGGTGGAGGAGGCATGATCTTGTCTCTCTAGTGGGCATGTCCACGTCTGGTGGTGTGTTTTGGGGTGTCTGTGGACGTATTATGATTTTAGGCAGCCTCTCTGCTAATCAATAGGGTTGTGTTCCTGTTTTGCTAGTTGTTTGGCATAGGTTGTCCAGCACTGTAGCTTGATGGTCGTTGAGTGAAGCTGGGGGCTGGTGTTAAGATGGAGGTCTCTGGGAGACTTTCGCCATTTGATATTATGTGGAGCTGGGAGGTCTCTTGTTGACCAGTGTCCTGAAGTTGGCTCTCCCACCTCAGAGGCAGAGCCCTGACTCCTGGCTGGAGCACCAAGAGCCTTTCATCCACACAGCTCAGAACAAAAGGGAGAAAAAGTAGAGAGAATTAGTAGAAGTATGAAGAAAGAAAGAAAGAAAGAAAGAAAGAAAGGAGGGAAGGCAGGAAGGAAGGAAGGAAGGAAGAGAAGAAAGAAAGAAAGAAAGAAGGAAAGAAAAGAGGGTGAGAGTGAGGGAGGAAGGAGGGAAGGAAGGAAAAAAGACAGAAAGAAAGAACATACAGTAAAATAAAATAAAGTATAATAAAGTTATTGAATTAAACATAATTATTTAGAAGAAAAAAAAAGGGGGGGTGGGACAGATAGAACCTTAGGACAAATGTTGGAAGCAAAGCTATACAGACAAAATCTTACACAGAAGCATACACATACACCCTCACAAAAAGAGGTAAAGGGGAAAAAATCATAAATCTTGCTCTCAAAGTCCATCTCCTCAATTTGGGATGATTCGTTGTCTAATGGATGGAAGGAAGGAAAGAAAGAAAGAAAGAGAAAGAAAGAAAGAAAGAAAGGAAGGAAGAAAGAAAGAAAGAAAGAAGGAAGGAAAGAAAAGAAAGAAAGAAAGAAAGAAGGTACAGTATAATAAAGTTATTAAAATTAAAATTAATTATTAAGAAAAAAAAATTTAAAAAACCATGGATGGATAGAACCCTAGGACAAATGGTGGTAGCAAAGCTATACAGACAAGATCTCACACAAAAGCATACACATACACATTCACAAAAAGAGGAAAAATGGAAAAAATCATAGATCTTGCTCTCGAAGTTCACCTCCTCAATTTGGGATGATTCATTGTCCACTCATGTATTCCACAGATGCAGGGTACATCAAATTGATTGTGGAGGTTTAATCCGCTGTTTCTGAGGCTGTTGGGAGTGATTTCCCTTTCTCTTCTTTGTTCTCACAGGTCACAGGGGCTCAGCTTTGGATTTGGCCCTGCCTCTGCGTGTAGGTCGCTGGAGGGCGTCTGTTTTTAGCTCAGACAGGGCAGGGGGCTCTGGCGCACTCAGGCCGTGGGGAGGGAGGGGCACGGCGTGCAGGGCGGGCCTGCGGCGGCAGAGGCCAGCACGACGTTGCACCAGCCTGAGGCCTGCCATGCATTCTCCTGGGGTAGTTGTCTCTGGATCCTGGGACCCTGACAGTGGCAGGCTGCACAGGCTCCCTGGAAGAGGAGTGTGGATAGTGACCTGTGCTCCCACACAGGCCCCTTGGTGGCGGCAGCAGCAGCCTTAGCTTCTCCCGCCCGTCTCTGGGGTTCACGCTTTTAGCCATGGCTTGCACCCATCTCTGGGGTTCGCACTTTTAGCCACGGCTCGCACCCGTCTCTGGAGTTCCTTTAAGCAGCGCTCTTAAAACCCTCTCCTCGCACACCAGGAAACAAAGAGGGAAGAAAAAGTCTCTTGCCTCTTCGGCAGGTGCAGACTTTTCCCCAGACTCCCTCCCGTCTAGCCATGGTGCACTAACCCCTTCAGGCTATGTTCAAGCCGCCAACCCCAGTCCTCTCCCTGCGCTCCGACCAAAACCCGAGCCTCAGCTCGCAGTCCCGCCCGCCCCGGCAGGTGAGCAGACAAGCCTCTCGGGCTGGTGAGTGTCGGTCGGCACCGATCCTCCGTGCGGGAATCTCCCCGCTTTGCCCTCCGCACACCTGTTGCTGTGCTCTCCTCTGCAGCCCTGAAAACACCCCCTCCGCCTCCCGCAGTCTCCGCCCTTGAAGGGGCTTCCTTCCTAGTGTGTGGAAACTTTTCCTCCTTCACAGCTCCCTCCCACTGGTGCAGGTGCCGTCCTTGTTCTTTTGTCTCTGTTTTTTTCTTTTTTTCTTTTGCCCTACCCAGGTACGCGGGGAGTTTTTTGCCTTTTGGGAAGTCTGAGGTTTTCTGCCAGCATTCAGTGGGTGTTCTGTAAGAGTTGTTCCACATGTAGATGTATTTCTGGTGTATCTGTGGGGAGGAACGTGATCTCCACGTCTTACTCTTCCGCCATCTTCCCAGCACCCCATCTCTCCATTTTGACACAATCATGGCCCTTAAGAATATTTCATGTCCTAATTCCTGGGACTATGAATATGGTAAGATATCATATCTGTGAATGTTACTTTATATGGCAAAGGGAACTTGACAGATATAATTAAAGTTATGAATCAGTTGATCTTATGATAGAGATATTCTGGATTATCCCATGGGAGAAATGTCATCACATGAGCCCTGAAAAGCAGAGATAAAAAGGGGAAGTAAGAGTAATGCAGCATAACGGGAAGTCAAAGAGATCTGAAACAGAAAGTTTCAATGATTCTTCATTGCTCACTTTGAAGAAGGATGGAGTTACGAGCCAAGGAATGTGGGTTGCCTCTGAAAGGTGGACCAACACCCAGCCAACAAACAGCAAGGAAACAGGGACCCTAAGCCCACAACTACACAGAACTGAATTCTGCCAAAAACCAGAAAAAACTTATAAGCAGTTTCTTCCACAGGATCTCCCTATAGATAACAGCCCAGGTTGGCAGACAGTTTGGCTTTAGCATTGTGGGACACTAGACAGAGAACCCAGTCCAGTCCCTGGAACTTCTAACCTACATAAATGTGAGCTGATATATGGATGCTGTTTCAAGCCACTAAATTTGCCATAATGTGTTACTCAGTGATAGAAAACTCAGACAATAATCTCCCCCAATCTCTCCCTCCTCTCTTCCATGTAATCTATAATCCAGCCATTTAAAATTCCTAGAGATAAAATTACCAGTTTCTTTTAATCGCTCTCTTTTCCCTTCCTAGGATTTGTTATATAATGTTACTACTGTCTGGATTATCCACTCGCTCCTTTTCACCAGTTTCTCTAGATCTCAGAATAGATATCCTCCAGTGAAGGCAAAGTGAACCTATTATAACTACTTGACCCTTGAAAAGCCCTATCGAACAGGATAACAACACCTGGCCTTTCTCACTGACAGCAGTGCCATAGAAATCCATCAGAGCTGATAAAAAAGGTTTAAATTTAAAAAGAAAAATAACAAATATATGAAGCAAATTTAAGTATTATAAAATACTACAATCTCCCCAATCTCAACTGTTAACCCCAACAAGCACACAGTTTTGAGCCAGAAAACTAGATCTCACTCTTGGCACTGCCCTTTCCCTCACTTTTGACAAACATAATCAATAACCAATCAGTACCTTTCAAAATTACTGAATTCATCCACTTCTCTCAGTTCTCACTATCAATACCATTTCTTAGATCACCATCATTTTTCATTTGAATTATTTAACAATAGTTTCCAACTGGCTTTCTTATCCTCTTATCTTCCCACTCCAATCCATCTTTGCATCAGGTGCAGACAAAACT
>NW_006781519.1:4553119-4587133 GCF_000442215.2 Lipotes vexillifer | reverse complement strand
CTCTTTCCCCAAAGTGAAAATTCAATCAGATCAAACAACGTCATGTTTAAAACTCAGCAGTTTTTCTATTACTTGCAGAAGCAAGTAAAACACCTTGTAATTTGGTAAATTAACTTCTTCTAGTTCTTCTCCTCAAAATTTTAGCAAGTTGCCTTCCTATGAGCTTTCAAAATTTATTGTATACATCACTCAATATTGTAATTATAACTACCTGTTTACTTGTCCTTCCCTTTTCCTCCTCTCCCATGTACAACCACCTACACAGATTGTGAATTCCTTTCCGAATATATCTCCAGCACCTAGAAATGTGTATAACATATTAGAAGTTTTATTTAGACAAAATTTTGAATGAATGAATGCAACCATAATATAATAATCATGTTTCTTTAGCATACAACAAACAAATAAAGTAGTTAAAAGAGCTATTATTCATTCTTTATGGACTAAAGAATCGTGTACAAGAAACTTGGGAATCTTCAGTTTCTCTGAGAAAATTTAATGAGGTATACCAATATTTAAAGTGGATTTCCTAGTTGGCAATAAAAACACTATTAAAACAGAAAGGAAAAAAACATTAAAATGTAAATAAAAAGAAAACCAGTTTCAATTTCAGCAATTCAAAAAAATACATCATACTGTATCACCTTGATTTTGCTGAACAAAATCCTAACCTTTGGCAACTCACTTATTTCCAGGTCTCAATTACTGATCCATAAAGTGAGGACAAAGTTGTTAAATTTACATAGGTGTTGAGAGGCTTAAATCATTTTCAAGTAGAGCACTTGAGTAATAGGTACCACTTAAGGAAAATATTACCATAATTACGGTTAATAGTGGATATCTGCAACTGAAAGAAATAAAGGTGCATTTGAAAAAAGACTTTAAATGGATCATTTTTAAAAGTAGGCACTAAAATGAAATTACAACCAGTATTCAAAGCAAAAAGACTTCAGAGAAAAGGACAAGCTTTCAGAATCTCATATTTCATAGGTTAAAACCAGGTATAAATTTGACACCCCACTGTAGATACATGCACATGTAGAAAAGCAAGCATTTTTGTTATTCTCAGCAGCAAATGGGAGAGATGGAAAGCAATATTCTGAACAAATTTCGTTTGTGCAGAAATGCTTTTCTGTTCCCAATTTTTTAAATAGTCACACTCAGGATGAAAACTACCTCTCAGAAGAATATGGTGTGCTAGTAGGAATAGTTGCAATAAACATATTCTGATTATGATTTTAAAAATCATATTCACTGTAGAAAAAATTTAAAACTATAAACAACTTAAAAAAGAAATGATAGTCCCACTGTCAAGAGTTAACTCTTACCATTCAGGTATGTAAGCATAGAGACTATATATAAGGGTGTGTACGTGTGTAATGTATATATATTGTATGCTTGGTATTTAACTAAATATTAAACTCTACACATTTTTAGTACTATTAAAATTCCACAAAAATAATTTAAACTACTTATTCTTTTGTCTCATGTCTATATTCAATTTATTGTAGTCATAGAAAACATAAACTGTTTAAATGTCCTGATTTTACAGCCCACAATTCCAGGAACAGTTCTTGACTAAAAAATATTTTGAACTAACCATCATTATGACCATTCACAATCCTCTTCATGCCTTCCCAGACCCTTAGAAGAGAAGAACATTCTGTTGATTTCTGCATGTTTTGCCTAGTCAGAACCATAGGTAGCCTTTTCCAAGCTCACTTTGGTCATATCCTATGGTTTCTCTAAATTTCTAAAATTATGCTTGTGCTAATCTAAAAATCAAATTCATTTCAATTTCCACTTATTGTTAAACATCTAATAGCATATTTATTATCATTATTGTTGCTTTGCTCTGTGTGGGAAGAGCAGAAGGAAATAAGAAATCAAATTAATAAGAGTATGTCATAGTGCCAACAAGTCTTGGAATTTCTCCTATTTAGTTTCTCCTCTTCAGTGATTGAACTGAATAATGACATTTTCCATCCCTCATGTCAACTGTCTTAAGTGCAGATGTAACCCAGGCAGTACCAAATATTTCTGAGCATAGCAGGATTATATAGTGAATCTGTTATTTATTTAATTGATATAATTGTAGGTATGCTCAATGGTGCTGTTGACTCATTCCCCACTATCTCCTACAGTTCTTTCATTTCTCCAAATTTCCATGGAAATAAATCCCATGGAAACATTACCAAGGTCAATGTCAAATGAATTAGATAAATCAATGATTCCAAAAAGCTAGATATCCCTGCTTAATTAAGGGACTTTTAAAAATAGAGCTGTCAGCTCCACACTAAGTCTACTCCACACTAAGAATCTTTAGAGATTGCACCTGTTGTTTCTGGTGATCAGTCACGTGAAACCTAGAATTCTGTATTTTTTAAAGCTCCCCAGATGTTTCTAGAGATCTTTCAAATTGTGAAAATCATTGCTTTAAGTGATTTATTTAGCACTAGACAAAAATAATAAAGTGCTTTATTTTGTTTTAAACAAATACATTACAGTTATTTCTATATATGAATACCTCCAAATAAAATTAGGCTTCTAAGTCACAAAGTTAATGTGTACTTTCATTCACTTACACTAGTCATTCATTTGACAAATTCCTTGTGTTGTCAGATTTGTTGAATGCATACCTTATGCCAGGAACACTTTTCTAGAGTGATAGCACTGAGGACAAAAACTGTCCGTATCCACATTGCCTTTGCATCTTTGCATTCTACTAGTAGGGAAGAGAAAATATTAGCAAATGAATGAATATCTATCTATCTAGAAGAACTACTATAAGTAGATAGAGATAGATAGATAGATAGATAGATAGATAGATAGATAGATAGATGATAGATAGATGGTAGATAGATAGATAGATAGATAGATAAGTATAGTAAGAGGTGCCATGAAAAAAATATAAAAGCAAGATTAGGGTGTTAGGGAATATTAAGTTAGGTAAAGAGAGATGATCAAGGAAAAATTCTCTGATAAGATCATAATTGAGCAAAGACCTGAAGGAAGTGAGGGAATTGTCCAAGCAGATATCTTTTATCTGGGAGTAGAATGCTTGGCAGAGGGAACTGCAATTGCAAAATATCTAAAGTGGGAACATTCTTCATGTATTCATTGAACAACAGCAAAACAATTGTGTTAGAGCATAGTAGTAAGAGAGAGAACAGGAATCAGATCACATGGGGGTTTGGACATCATTGTAAGGATTTGGTGTTTACTCATAATGAGATGGAAAGGCATTTTAAGCAGAAAAGGACTATAATCTGACTTGTCTTAAAATTAATATTCTGGATGCTCTGTGAAGAAGAATAGTAGAGGCAAAGACAGGAGTAGAGAGATCAGATAACATACTCTTGCCTTCATCCAGGCAGGAAATGATGGTAGGCTGAACCAGGGTAGTAATAGCAAAAGTGGAGAGATGTGGTAAAGTTTGGAATACACTGAAAGGTAGAACCTAAAGAATGTGAAGGTGGGTTGAATGTGGAGTGTCAGAAAAATAGAGGAGTCAAGGGGACCCCAAGGTTTTAGATGGAAAAAATTAGAAGGTAATTTTTAATAAAAATATATATATATTTAAGGTGAATAACATGATTTGATACACATAGTGAAGTAATTATTATAGTCAAGCTAATTAACATATCAACTCCTTGCATAGTTAATATTTTTGTGTGCAATGAGTGTATCTGAAATCTACCCTTAGCATATTTCCAGAGCTCAATGCAGTATTACTAAATGTAGTTATCTTGCCCATACATTGGCTCTCTAGACTTAATAGTGCTACAAAACTGAAACTTTATACCTTTTGACCAATATCTCCCCATTTTTCTTACTCCTTCCTAACACCTGGAAGTCACTGTTCTACTCTCTGCTTCCATGTGTTTGACTTTATTTTTATTTTTTAAATACCACATATAAATGAAGTCTTACAGTAATTTGTCTTTGACTGGCTTATTTCACTAGGCATAATATCCTCCAGGTCCATCTATGCTGTCACAAGTGGCAGGATTTTTTTTCTCATGACTGACAATATATATATATATATATATATATATATATATATATATACGTATATATATATATATATATATATATTTGTATATACATTCATACACCAATACATATCTCACATCTTCTCTATCCATTCACAGGTCAGTGGACACAGATTGTTTCCACATCTTGGCTGTTGTGAATAACACTGCAATGAACACTGGAGTACAGATATCTCTTCAAGATCATGATTTTATTTCCTTTGGAGGTATACCCAGAAGTGGTAGTTCTATTTTTATTTTTTAGTGGAATCCCCATGTTGTTTTCCATAGTGACTATACTAATTTACATTCCCACCAAAAATATACAAGAGTTCCATTTTCTCACATCTTGGCCAACCCTTGTTATCTTTTATCTTTTTGATAATAGTCATTTTAAGAGGTTTGAGGTGATATCTCATCGTGGTCTTAATCTGTATTTCCCTAATGATTAATGATGTTAGGTACCTTTTCATATATTTGTTGACCGTTTATAAGTTTTCTTTGGAGAAATATCTATTCAGGTTCTTTGCCCATTTTTTAATCAGATTTTTTGTTTACCTGCAATTCAGGTATTTGAATTCCTTATATATTTTTCAATACTAACCCCTTACAACATGTATGGTTTACAAATATTTTCTCCAATTCCATAGATTATATTTTATCTTTTTTATTGTTTCCTTCACTGTGCAGAAGGTTTTTAGTTTGATGCCAATGTAATCCCATTTGTCTATTTTGATTTTATTGCTTATGTTGGAGTCACATCCAAAAAATTATTCCCCAGACCATTATCAAGAAAAAATTTCCCTATGTTTTCTTTGAA
Source organism: Lipotes vexillifer (assembly GCF_000442215.2). Classification (NCBI taxonomy): domain Eukaryota; kingdom Metazoa; phylum Chordata; class Mammalia; order Artiodactyla; family Lipotidae; genus Lipotes; species Lipotes vexillifer. The sequence continues at coordinate 4,582,279 of NW_006781519.1, read as the reverse complement.
TAGTTTTTATGGTATCAGGTCTTACATTTAAGTCTTTAATCAATTTTGAGTTGATTTTTGTATATGGAGTGAAATAAACATGTAATTTCATTCTTTTACATGTAGAAAACAAGTTTTTCCCAACACCAATTATTGAAGACATTAAAGATCAACTGACTGTAAATGCATGGATTCATTTCTGAGCTCTTTAAACTAGTCTCTTGGTCTATATGTATGTTTATATGATTACTGTAGCTTTATAGTATATTTTAAAACCAGGTAGTGTGATGCCTCCAACTTTGTTCTTTTTGCTCAAGATTATTTTGGCTCTTCAGTTTTCTGTAGTTCCATATGGATTTTAAGACTGCTTTTCTATTTCTATAAAATATTTCATTAATTTATTTCAAATAGAAGACTTTTTTAAGCAATGTTGCCATGAACAGATATTTTCATGAAGCAGAAAAAAGAATAGAACCTCTGGGATTTGAAAAGGATTATCTTTCCTCATAAAATGGAAATATGAAGAAAAGGGGAAAAAAATCATCATAGTTCTCCATAATCCTCACTCAAACTTGAAGTTTGAAACACACTCTGAATAGAGACTACAACACAGAATTTCCTTATGACTTGAAATGGCTTTATCAAGGATGTCTATATGATATTTCCAAGATGTAGTATTTATTTTCTTGAAATTGGGTCCAAATATTTTGAAAGATCTATTCAACCTGTAGATATGTAAGGGAGCTGTTTTGCTGGTCATTCTTGTTTGTCTGTTTGTTTGTTTTAACTATATGATCCTGCTATCCCACTCCAACACCTGGGCATATATCTGGATCAAACTATAATTCAAAAAAATACATGCACTGCAATGTTCATTGCAACATTATTTACAATAGCCAGGGCATGGAAGCAACCTAAATGTCCATTGACAGATGAATGGATAAAGAAGATGTGGTACATATAAAGTGGAATATTACTCAGGCATAAAAAGAATGAAATAATGCCATTTACAGCAACATGGATAGACCTAGAAATTATCATACTAAGTAGGTCAGACAGAGAAAGACAAATATCATATGATATTGCTTATATGTGGAATCTAAAAAAAAAAGGATGCAAATGAATTTATTTACAAAACATAAATAGATCCATAGACATAGAAAGCAAACTTAGGGTTGCCAAAGGGGAAAGGGGGGGGATAAATTAGGCGGTAGGGTTAACATATACACACTATGATATTTAAAAATATTGGTGGGAAAACATTAATAAGCCTGCAAAAATGACTACCTCACTTGTCCCTCTTGTCTGAAGTACAACCCACTGAAGCCTGTTCATACTGCTCCCAGATATTTTAAACTTCCTAATGGACCATTCAAAGTCTGGCAAATGGATTTCATATAAGTTCCTCCATTTCATGGATATAAATATGTTTTAGTCCTGATCTGTATGTTTTCACACTAAACTGAAGCCTTCCTTTGTAGACAGGTTACTGCCTCTTCTGTGGCTAAAGTCCTTTTGGAAAAGATTACTCCTAACTGGGGAAGTTTTCTTGAACTTCACTGTGATTGAGGAACCCCTTTTACTAGTCAGGAAATTCAACATGTTTGTGTTGGTTGGCTGGCTTTTAAAGCAACACTTTCACTGCTCTTACCCCCCTCAATCCTCTGGTTTAGTTGAACACAGTATTGATGTTATTACTATTCAGTTGGCCACCTGAAACTAACACACATTGTATATCAACTATACTCCAAAATAAATAAATAAATAAAAGAAAAATAAAATAATAAAAGAAACTATACTCAAATAAAAATTTTAAAAAAGACTCAGTTGGCAACATTGTGAATGCCCACTAAATACCTTGGTCAAAAATATTGTCACTGGTCCTTCTAAATCTTGATCCACCCCTTTTAGAACTCATATACTCTCACCATTTGAGATGGTAACATGATGCCCAATGCACTTGGATCATGCTTCTTTTGAAACACAAGTGATAAAAGGAGAGATACTCTAATATTGCAAGGCCTAATTGCTTCTATTAAAAATAACCATGTTTTGGTAGAGCAATCTTTTCACAGTGCACTCTCAGGAGACTAAGACCGTGAGCATCATATCTTGCAACCTGGAGATTTTTTCTATTGGAAAAGATATCTCCAGAACCATTCTTTTCAACCTTACTGGAAAGGCCCAATCAGGTACTGCTAATCAACCCCTGTGTCATCAAACTCCAGGAAATAGACTCTTGGATTCATGTGACACACCTATAGAAAGTGCTGGACCTGCACATCTGGTGCAGGTCCAGTCTGGTGACCTGAAATAAAGATTTCCAAGAATTGAAGCAGAAGACATCTGATGAGACAGCTTTCCCAAGATATCTGGACCAGACCTGTTGGAAGTTTGTTGCCAAATCTTTGATGAGGTTATAACACTTCATATTATCCCTAATGTCTTTAATTTTAATAACAATTAGCTTTAAATAAAAAGTGGCTGAGAGTTCTCCCTCCTATCCCTTCTTGTTACTTGAATGTGACCTCAATATGTTTCCAATCTGTTCACTTTCCCTCCAATGTAGGACACTATACCCATGGAATTTTCTTTCTGGCATTGAAGAAAATAAGCTGCTGACATCACAGAAAACCTGACTCTTGACCAGCAATGTTTTCCGAGAATGGGCTTGTTCAAAATGGTGAAATGTAAAAAATTAATAAACAGAAATCTCAAGTAAGTAGAGTCAGGAAACCAGAAGGTGGAGCTCTCATGCCCTAAAATGATAGCAGAGCCCAACGGGAAGAAAATTTCTGCCTTCTTTCCTGGCGAGAGCTCAGCAAATAAGAGACAGTCACAGCTCAGCCATTGAAAAGCCACAGACTCTCTGTTTACTATAGCTCTCCCAACTTTCCTTTTTCCCTCTATAAAAATGTTCTCTTCTCCATTTCTGCTGAGGACTAGCATGTGGATCACCATAGTTGCCGTCCCCAAACTGCAATTCTTATCTAATCCTGAATGACTCATTTTGCTGTAGAAATAACTGGCCATCTATTTGTTTCAGATTAACATTAGTAAATAACTCTCAAATATAAATTCTCTAGTCCAAAGTCCCAGTAGTCACTGCTGGAAAGTATTCACAGGCTTTTTCCATAAGCCGCAGTTTAGGCTGCAGATAAGTATTTGCCCCCACTAGCATTCCAGCTTCTATGCTACATTGTGTATGCTCAGTCTTACTTGTTCACATTTAGTATGTCCAATTAATATTGCTTGAAGGGCAGATTTGCTTGTCTTCTGTTTTAAAATACTAGGTTGGGAAAATATTTTCCAATCAGATAAAATTTTCATTCCCATAAAACATTCAAATAAAGCTGATACAACTTCTGTTTAAACATTCCAACTTTCACAATCCTATGAAGCATTGCATTTTTACATTCTCTCATTCTAATTGTAGCCTGAATCAGAGTTTCGCCAATGAGTTTTGATACCACAGTTTATGAGATTCCTGTATCAAGGGATCCTGTAAACTTCTCTTCTCCACCCTTTGACCACTTTATCCACTCTTGTACAAAAGGCTTTGTATCTCCAGTAAGGCATCAAGACAATTCACCCTGGCCTTTTGTAAATTTTTATCTTGATTAATCTACCTAAACTCAATTATGGCACTATCTACCTGAAGGTAGCATCAGATTTCACAAGTTAAGGATTCAGTCCTATAAGACTGCCCTCCACTTCAGACTGTTACCTATGCTTCTAACCGAATGGCTACAAATCAAAGATTCCTAAACCCCCCTCCTTGGGTTCAGTTAATTTGCTGGAGTGGCTCACAGAAAATCCCAAGGGTTTTAGGAGCTCTGTGCCAGGACCAAATACATATTTCTTTTTGGTGTTGTTTAGCATTTCTTTTTGGTTCTTTCTTAGGATTTCCATCTCTTTGCAAACTCATCCTATCTATTCTTTCATGTGGTCTATTTTATCGATAAAAGTCCTTAGCATATTAATTATAGTTGTTTAAAATTTTTGGCCTGATAATTTCAAAATCTCTGCCACGTCTGTTTCAGATACTTGTTCTGTTTCTTCAAATAGTGTTTTTTAACCTTTGGAATGCCTTGTAATTTTTCCTTAATAGCAGGTCATGATGTATTGGTAAAATAAACTGCTATAACTAGTCATTTAGAAATATGATGGTGAGGTATGGAGAATGGGAAGCATTCTATATTCCCACGATTAGCTCTGAGCCTTTTTGTGAACATGTGCTTCTGAGCCACGATCTTCACTAGTTTTTCTCAGATTTTTTTCTCCACCCTTAGGTGGGAAAGGATAGCTAGTGTGGGTGGAGTTGGGTGTTTCCTTTCCCTCAAATCTGTTTGGCTTTTATACCAGAAGGACTAGTATTACCCATGAAGGCAGACCTTATTAAGAATAACAGAATGCTTTGGCATATTTCATAATTATTCTTTTTTTCTGCCCCCTGCCAGAAGCCTGAAGGGACATTTCTTTTATATTTACGGTTGGAAGGAACCTGTTTAAGTTCCTGGAGGTAAATCTCAGAATATTGTAAGGGCCTCCAATGAGTGGTTCTCCATGACTTTTTTCATTTTTTTAATCATCTTTATTGGAGTATAATTGCTTTACAATGGTGTGTTAGTTTCTGCTTTATAACAAAGTGAATCAGTTATACATATACATATATCTCCATATCTCTCCTTCTTGCGTCACCCTCCCTTCCACACTCCTTATCCCACACTTCTAGGTGGTCACAAAGCATGGAGCTGATCTCCCTGTGCTATGCAGCTGCTTCCTACTAGCTATCTATTTTATATTTGGTAGTGTATATATGCCCATGCCACTCTCACACTTTGTCCCAGCATACCTTTCCACCTTCCCGTGTCCTCAAGTCCATTCTCTAGTAGGTCTATGTCTTTATTCCCATCTTGCCCCTAGGTTCTTTACAACCATTCCTTTTTTTTTTTTTTTTTTAGATTCCATATATATGTGTTAGCATATGGTATTTGTTTTTCTTTTTCTAACTTACTTCACTCTGTATGACAGACTCTAGGTCCATCCACCTCACTACAAATAGCAATATCTTTTCTATTTATGGCTGAGTATATTCCATTACATATATGTGCCACGTTTTCTTGATCCATTCATCTGTTGATGGACATGTAGGTTGCTTCCCTGTCTTGGCTATTGTAAATAGAGCTGCAATGAACATTTTGGTACATGACTCTTTTTGAATTATGTTTTTCTCAGGGTATATGCCCAGTAGTGGGATTGCTAGGTTGTATGGTAGTTCTATTTTTAGTTTTCTAAGGAATCTCCATATTGTTCGCCATAGTGCCTGTATCAATTTACATTCCACCAACAGTGCAAGGGGGTTCCCTTTTCCCCACATCCTCTCCAGCATTTATTGTTTGTAGATATTTTGAGGATGGCCATTGTGACCAATGTGAGATGATATCTCATTGTAGTTTTATTTGCATTTCTCTAATGATTAATGATGTTGAGCATTCTTTCATGTGTCTGTTGCCAATCTGTATATCTTATTTGGAAAAAAATGTCTATTTAGGTCTGCTGCCCATTTTTGGATTCAGTTGTTTGTTTTTTTTTGATATTGAGCTGCATGTAAATTTTGGAGATTAATCCTTTGTCAGCTGCTCCATTTGCAAATAATTTTCCCATTCTGAGGGCTGTCTTTTCATCTTGTTTATGGTTTCCTTTGCTTTGCAAAAGCTTCGAAGTTTCATTAGGTCCCATTTGTTTATTTTTGTTTTTATCTCCATTTCTCTAGGAGGTGGGTCAAAAAGGATGTCACTGTGATTTATGTCATAGAGTGTTCTGCCTATGCTTTCCTCTAAGAGATTGATGGTGTCTGGCCTTACATTTAGGTATTTAATACATTTTGAGTTTATTTTGGTGTGTGGTGTTAGGGAGTGTTCTAATTTCATTCTTTTACATATAGCTGGCCAGTTTCCCCAGCACCAATTCTTGAAGAGGCTGTCTTTTCTCCACTGTATATTCTTGCCTCCTTTATCACAGATAAGGTGACCATATGTTTGTGGGTTTATTGCTTGGATTTCTGTCCTGTTCCATTGATGTATATTTCTGTTTTTGTGCCAGTACCATACTGTCTTATTTACTGTAGCTTTGTAGTATAGTCTGAAGTCAGGGAATCTGATTCCTCCAGCTCCGTTTTCCTTTGCCAAGATTGCTTTGGCTATTTGGGGTATTTTGTGTTTCCATATATATTGTGAAATTTTTTGTTGTAGTTCTGTGGAAAATGCCAGTGGTAGTTTTCCTGATTCCTCCAGCTCCATTTTTTGTTCTCACGATTGCTTTGGCTATTCGGGGTCTTTTGTGTTTCCATACAAATTGTGAAATTTTTTGTTCTAGTTCTGTGAAAAATGCCAGTGGTAGTTTGATAGGGATTGCATTGAATCTATAGATTGCTTTGCGAAGTAGAGTCATTTTCACAATGTTGATTCTTCCAATCCAAGGAAATTGTATATCTATCCACCTATTTGTATCATCTTTAATTACTTTCATCAGTCTCTTATAATTTTATGCATACAGGTCTTTTGTCTATTTAGGTAGGTTTATTCCTAGATATTTTATTATTTTTGTTTCAGTTGTAAATGGGAATGTTTTCTTAATTTCATTTTCAGATTTTTCATCACTAGTGTATAGGAATGCAAGAGATTTCTGTGCATTAATTTTGATCCTGCTACTTTACCAAATTCATTGATCAGTTCTGGTAGTTTTCTGGTAGCATCTTTAGGATTCTCTATGAATAGTACCATCTCTTATGCAAACAGTGACAGCTTTACTTCTTCTTTTCCAGTTTGGATTCCTTTTATTTCTTTTTCTTCTCTGATTGCTGTGGCTAAAACTTCCATAACTATGTTGATTAATAGTGGTGAGAGTGGGCAACCTTGTCTTGTTCTGGATCTTATTACAAATGATTTCAGTTTTTCACCGTTGAGGACGATGTTGGTTGTGGGTTTGTTATACATGGCCTTTATTATCTTGAGGAAAGTTCTGTCTATGACTACTTTCTGGAGGGCTTTTATCATAAATGGGTGTTGGATTTTTCTGGAAGCTTTCTCTGCATCTATTGAGACGATCATATGGATTTTCTCCTTCAGTTTGTTAATATGGTGTATCACATTGATTGATTTGCATATATTGAAGAATCCTTGCATTCCTGGGATTAATCCCAGTTGTTCATGGTGTATGATCCTGTAAATGTGCTGTTGGATTCTGTTTGCTTGTATTTTGTTGAGAATTTTGCATTTATGTTCATCAGTGATATTGGCCTGTAGTTTTCTTTCTTTTTGACATCTTTGTCTGGTTTTGGTATCAAGGTGATGGTGGCCTCGTAGAATGAGTTTGGGAGAGTTCCTCCCTCTGCTATATTTTGGAAGAAGTTGAGAAGGATAGGTGTTAGCTCTTCTCTAAATGTTTGATATAATTCGCCTGTGAAACCATCTAGTCCTGAGTTTTGTTGGTTGGAAGATTTTTAATCACAGTTTCAGTTTCAATGCTTCTGATTGTTCTGTTCATATTTTATATTTCTTCTTGTTTCAGTCTCAGAAGGTTGTTCATTTCTAGGAATTTGTCCATTTCTTCCAAGTTGTCAGTTTTAATGGCATAGAGTTGCTTGTAGTAATTTCTCATGATCCCTTGTATTTCTGGAGTGTCAGTTGTTACTTCTCCTTTTTCATTTCTACCTCTATTGATCTGAGTCTTCTCCTGTTTTTTCTTCATGAGTCTGGCTAATGGTTTATCAAAATATTTTTTTTATCTTCTCAGTGTACCAGCTTTTAGCTGTATTGATCTTTGCTATCATTTCCATCATTTCTTTTTCATTTATTTCTGATCTGATCTCTATGATTTCTTTCCTTCTGCTAACTTTGGGGTTTTTGTTCTTCTTTCTCAGGCAGACTCTCAGCCACTGTGCTACCAGGGAAGCCTTTGATTTCCTCTTTGATTTCTTCAGTGATCTCTTGGTTATTAAGTAGTTTATTGTTTAGGCTCCATGTGTTTGTATTTTCTAGTTTTTTTTTCCTGTAATTGATATCTAGTCCCAAAGTGTAGTTGTTGGAAAAGATACTTGTTATGATTTCAATTTCCTTAAAGTTACCAAGCCTTGATTTGTGACCCAATTTATGATCTATCCTGGAGAATCTTCCATGATCATTTGAGAAATATGTGTATTCTGTTGGTTTTGGATGGAATGTCTTCTAAATATCAATTAAGTACCTCCTGCTTAATGTATCATTTAAAGCTTGGATTTCCTTATTTATTTTCCTTTTGGATGATCTGTTCATTGGTGAAAGTGGCATGTTAATGTTGCCTACTATGGTTGTGTTCCAGTCGATTTCCCCTTTTATGGCTGTTAGTATTTGCCTTATGGGTGCATAAATAATTTGCCTTTTGGGTGCATAAATATTTATTATTGTTATATCTTACAATTGTTCTATCTTCTTCTTGGATTGATCCCTTGATCATTATGTAGTGTCCTTCTTTGTCTCTTGTAATAGTCTTTCTTTTAAAGTCTCTTTTGTGTGATATGAGAATTGCTACTCCACCTTTCTTTTAAATTCCATTTGCATGGGATATCTTTTTCATCCTCTCACTTTCAGTCTGTATTTCCCATAGGTCTGAAAGGAAATAGCATATATATGGGTCTTTTTTTTGTGTGTATCCGTTCAGCCAGTCTATGTGTTTTGGTTGGAGCATATATACCATTTACATTTAAGGTAATTATCTATATGTATGTTCCTATTCCCATTTTCTTAATTGTTTTGGGTTTGTTATTGTAGGTTTATTCCTTCTCTTGTGTTTCCTGCCAAGAGAAGTTCCTTTATCATTTGTTGTAAAGCTGATTTGGTGGTGCTGAATTCTCTTAGTTTTTGCTTGTCTGTAAAGATTTTAATTTCTCCTTCAAATCTGAATTAGATCCTTGCTGGGTAGAGTAATCTTGGTTGTAGGTTTTTCTCCTTCATCACTTTAAATATGTCCTGCCACTCCCTTCTGGCTTGCAGAGTTTCAGCTGGAAGATCAGCTGTTAACCTTATAGGGATTCCCTTGTGTATAATTTGTTGTTTTTCCCTGGCTGCTTTTAATATTTTTTCTTTGTATTTAATTTTTGATAGTTTGATTAATGTGTGTCTTGGCGTTTTTCTCCTTGGATTTATCCTGTATGGGACTCTCTGTGCTTCCTGAACTTGATTAACTATTTCCTTTCCCATATTAGGGAAGTTTGCATCTATAATCTCTTCAAATATTGTCTCAGTCCCTTTCTTTTTCTCTTCCTCTTTTGGGAACCATAGAATTTGAAGGTTGGTGCATTTATTGTTGTCCCAGAGGTCTCTGAGACTGTCATCTGTTCTTTTCATTCTTTTTTCTTTATTCTGCTCTGCAGAAGTTATGTCCACTATTTTATCTTCCAGGTCACTTATTCATTTTCTACATCAGTTATTCTGCTATTGATCCCTTCTAGATAATTTTTAATTTCATTTATTGTGTTGTTCATCACTGTTTGTTTGCTCTTTAGTTCTTCTATGTCCTTGTTAAACGTTTCTTGTATTTTCTCCATTCTATTTCCTAGATTTTGGATCATCATTATTATCATTATTCTGAATTCTTTTTCAAGTAGACTGCTTATTTCCTCTTTATTTGTTATGTCTGTTGGGCTTTTGTGTTGCTCTTTCATCTTCTGTCTGTTTCTGTGTCTTTTCATTTTGCTTAACTTACTGTGTTTGGGGTCTCCTTTTTGCAGGCTACAGGTTCGTAATTCCCATTGTTTTTGGTGTCTGTCCCCAGTGGCTAAGGTTGGTTCAGTGGGTTGTGTATGCTTCCTGGTGGAAGGGACTAGTGCCTCTATTTTGGTGGGTGAGTCTCGATCTTGTATTTCTGGTGGGCAGGTCCATGTCTGGTGGTGTGTTGTGGGGTATCTGTGGCCTTATTTTGATTTTAGGCAGCCTCTCTGCTAATGGATTGAGTTTTGTTCCTGTCTTGCTAGTTGTTTGGCATAAGCTGTCCAACACTGTAACTTGCTGGTCATTGAGTGGAGCTGGATCTTGGCATTGAGATGGAGATCTCTGGGAGATTTTTGCCATTGAGTGGAGCTGTGTGGTCCCTTGTGGACCAGTGTCCTGAAGGTGGCTCTCCCACTTCAGAGGCACAGCCCTGACGCCTGGATGGAGCACCAAAAGCCTGTTATCCCCATGGCTCAAAATAAAAGGGAGAAAAAAAAGAAAGGAAGGAAGAAGAAGGTAAAATAAAATAAAGTTATTAAAATAAAAAATGAAAAATAATTATTAAAAATAATTTTTAAGTAATATAAAAGAAAGAAGAGAGCAACCAAACCAAAAAACAAATCCACAAATGATAACAAGTGATAAAACCATACAAATAATAATAGCAACTAAAATAACCAAAAAATGGTATAAACTTACAAAATTATAGAAAACAAATAAATGAAAAGGGGAAACGGAAGACCACATAGCAAGTTTGAAAATATGGACACAACAAAATACTGCCTAAGACAGAGACATTATGCAATCTGATTACACATTAAAGCCCAAAGACATCTACTTCAAAAGAAAATAAATAATATAAATTATAATTTAAATATATTATGTCTATAAACCCCGCCAAGTATACACATTCACTCACATAAGAATTAAAAGTTATTGTCAGATTAAAAAATATACAACATAAAAGGTAAAATTATTACTATATGTAATTTAGAATGACTAATTTCCTTAATATACTAAAAGCTGATATAAATAAGAAAACTATATATATATATATATATATATATATATATATATATAGTTTTATATATATTTTTTTTATTTTTATTTGTTTTTTTTTTTTTTTTTTTGCGGTACGCAGGCCTCTCACTGTTGTGGCCTCTCCCATGGTGGAGCACAGGCTCAGTGGCCATGGTTCATGGGCCCAGCCGCTCTGCGGCATGTGGGATCTTCCCAGACAGGGGCACAAACCCATGTCACCTGCATCAGCAGGCGGACTCTCAACCACTGCACTGCCAGGGAAGTCCTATTTTTAAATATTTTAAACATGATAAATGGTAAAGTTTGTTAAGAGTTAAGGGAAAAATAAATACAGATGTTGAAAACTGTTGGAAACGTATTAAACCTCCCTCATGACAGAAATACAATCAATAATAGGGTATCTTATATTTTATCTCTTACATTACAAAAGACTTAAAAGTTTGATAATGCTAAATATTGACAGGGTTATAAAGAAATAGGCACTCACATTTGAGAGGGTTAACATTGGTATATTCTCTCTGAAATGCATTTGGACAGTATCTATCAAAATTTTAGATTCATGTTACATTGTGGCACCCTGGAACTTTCCAAAAATCTCTGCCACAGTTGCTCCTAATGGATATATATATATATATATATATTATATATATATATATATATTATATATATATATATTATATATATATAATTATAGAAAAATAATGAGTAATAAGGAACTGTCAACTATAATTACTTCTGGAGACAAAGATTTAATGTAAGGGTATCAGTAGGTGGAATGGATGACTTTCCTTTCTACATCTACATCCTTCTATTTTATTATTTCTGCTATAGATATATACTATTTATTTTGTGAAAGTTAACAAAACAAAGTTAACAACCAAAATCTTAAGTTACCTTTCACTACCTCCTGATTAGTATTAGTTTTGCTCTTACCTACAACTACAAAACGGGTTATGAATCTGAATAGGTAATTACAAGGGAGTGTAATGAGGGGTACAAAAGGGACAAGAACCAGGTGTTAAAGGCACTTTCAGAAGGAGCACCTCACAGATTTGGAGGGTCAAAAATAGTATCCTACTGAGTTCAAGCAAAAGATTTGGGAATAAAGGAACAAAATTTGGATATAATATTCCAGACACATATGAGAGCTTTAAAGGCCCATGGAGTGAAAAATCTCAGAAACTTGAAATCTCAAAGTCCATTTATCTGATGAAGACTTGGCCTTAAGCATCTCCTCAAAACAACACAATCTGAACCCTAGCTACACAGTGTGTGTTCAGTGGAACTTACCATGAGTATCACCTGTTAACTTATTAGTAGGGCAGTACTTCAGGTCTCAACCTAGATATACTAATCTGATAATCTGTTTTATCAAAATCCTCTGGTTATTTTTGAGCACATTAAAGTTTTAAAGCAACTAAACAAGTCACTGCCATCTAGGTATTGAATGCTATATTTTATATATAACCTGTTAATTTTTAAACTCATTGACTAGAAACCAGGTCACAAATTTTGGCCACCACTTTCTTGACTTCTTTCTAAGCCCATAATTTCATTTATTAACTATGAAACAACAACTCAGAATAAATGAATCTTCTCACAGCTTGTTATAGTAAATATACATAGACAAGCTCTGGTGTTTGTAGACCTAGTATTTTGGTAAGAAAGAAAAAAAGTAATATATTTTCTCAAGGTATTAAAGTATACCAATGAAGTAATAGAAAATAAAAATGATCTGGAGAAAAAATATTAGTAAACGACACTTTGAAAGTCATCATGTGAGTTCACTTTTTGTTGGAATGTAAAGAGTGAATACAACGTAAAAATACTTGCTCTTATAATAAAATAATACAAATATAGTGTTATCTATGTACAATATTGAACTTACACAGATTATACGGGATTATTTTTCTTTAGTTATCTAAAAATTTTATATAAAAACTTGTTTTAAAACTCAGGATAAGGATGAAGTAATTTTCTTAACTGCTATGTAATGACTTTTATGCTGTGCTTTTTATATAAAAAGCTGTGCTTTTATTGTTCTTACCAAATTCAAAGATGAAAATAACAGGGGCTCAAATACTTTTCTCACCAATCAACACTATTGAAATATATCAATAAGCTTTGGGTTTCCATGACAACACAATTTACGTACTACAAGCATTAAGCAAGTACAGAAGTATATTTCAAAATACTACTTGAATAAAATTAGAATGCAAAACTAAGTTATTGTGGAAAAACTGGGACTAAAATACCAGTTGAAATTTCTTTCTGCTTGTTTTTGGATTTATTTTTTTCAGCAGTTCATTCCAGTTAATGGAAGGAAAACACAATTTAAAACTTTTTGTCTCATATAATTAGGAACAGTCCTTCTTTGTGAAAACTGAATCTGCTAACTGGATGTAAACACATTTTATTAAATATTTATGTAAACCAAACAAATTAAAATGCTATTTAAATTATCCCAAACCTTAAAGTATATTATAAAACTCCTTTAAAATTATTTTATAAAGATAAAAAACACCTTGGTGGCATTCTTTCTAGAATTTCACTCTAGTAATGTTCAGATTCATTCAGCCCTTCAATGAAAAACTAAAATAGTAAGGCCTTGATCTTTATGGTGTATCAAGTAATTCTTATTATTCCTTCAGTAAAAGTTTTTAGTTGTGAAATGTGTAAGTGGGATGGAAGACTTTCATTTCTACATCTACATATTTAATAAGTACATGAAACAGAAATGTACAGCTTGATGATGAAAATTCATGAAGTAATCACCTGTGTGATCACCATCTGTATCAAGAAATAGAACAGTGCTAACTACACAGAAGACCTCTGTCTCATTTTACCTGCCTAATCTCAACCACTTATAATCCCAAAAGACATAACACTTAGAATGATTTTATGTTGATCACTTCCATTTATATATCCCTAATATTTATTTTTTATCTGTGTATATATATTATATATATATATATATAATATATATATATATTATATATATATATATGGTGTTAGTTTTACCTATATATTGATACCTAAAAGTGAGAATTGCTAAATTATAGGGTATGCATATCTTCAATTCTACTAGACACCCTGTTATTGAAAGCAGTTATAACAATGACACCACAATAAGAAGAGTATGAGAGTTCATGTTGTTCCAAGATCTTGCCAACATCATTAATTTTTGCCAATCTGGTGGGTACATAGTGGCATCTCACCATGGTTTTAATTTGCATTTCCTTGATTACTAATGAGATTGAAAACCTTTATATATATTTTGAGCCTTTGGATTTACACTGCTATGAAATACATCTTCAACTGTTCTGCCCATTTTTTAGAATTGGTTGTCTATCTTTTTTCTTTCTGATTCTTAGGAGCTCTTCATATATTCTAGATAAAAAACCTTTGTGGGTATACATGCTGTACATGTATTCTTCTATCCTGGGTTTTTCTTTTCATGTTCTTAATAATATATTTTGATAAATAGAAGTTCATAGTTTTAATGTATTATACTTTATTTATTTTTATTTATTGTATCTTGATTATGAATTATCATATGAATTATGATATTATATCCTATGAGTTATGAACTGTCATAATTATGAATTATGATTATCTTCTAAAGCTTTCTCTTTCTCAGTTTCTCTCTCTCTGTTTCTCCCTCTCTCGCTCTCCATCTTTCTGTCTCCTTCTCAGTTTATTTCATGTCTTTTACATTTAGATCGATAATCCATCTGGAATTGATTTTTGTGAATGACGTCAAGGTCCAATTTAATTTTCATCTATTTTTACAAACGGATAACCAATTGTCCTAGAATTTTTTAAAATAAACTTTATATTTTAGAATAATATTAGATTTATAGAAAAGTTGTGAATTTAATACAAAGGATTCCCATATATCCTTCAGTCAGTTTCCCCTAATGTTAACATCTTACATAATCATGAAACTTTTGCTAAAACTAAGAAATTAACATTGATACAGTATTATTAACTAAAATATAGACACTACTTAGATTTCACTACATCTCTACAAGTGTCTTTTTTTATTTTCTGTAATTAAATCCAGGATATCATATTGCTTTTAGAAAAGTATTTTTTCCATATAGTAACCTATAATTAAAAATAGGAACTTTTAGAACACAAGTTCAATAATCATGCAGCATACATTTCAAGTCTCAAGAATTAAACAACCATCTTAGTTCTGTAAGATTTTTCTCTCTCTCTTTAAGGGGTTATGTAGCTAACCAGGTCACTTGGAGTCAAGCAGATTTTAATCATCCTGCTCCACATATTTGGAGCTTTTCTTGAAGTGAGGCTCACTTGGTTTTGGATTCTGAAGAGGGTGACTTGGAGCTGCTCAGAGCAAGCCCCTCTGATTATAAAAACTCTTTGGCTTGTTCTCATCCCTCAATTTTTCCTTGCCCTGACATGTTGAAAATAGGGCTAGCTAATATTACCTTTTAGATTTAACAAGATCTTGATTGATTACAGATTGCCGTCTAGACCAAGAGTTGGCATCATTGACTAAGAAGAGATTGAACAAAAGAAATCAGGAATGGGGTGAAAGCCTGATATCTTGGCTGCTATGGAAAGTACATCTGCCTCTAACATCTTTCCCCTTTACTCACATAGGACACTTGACTTCCTATAAAATGTGAACTGTCCCGAAAGATGTATACAACTTCTCAAAGATCCCACTTTGAGAAAAATGAGTCTTCTTTTTCCTTTCAAGTCATATCTTCCATTTGTGCCATTTGGAAGTGATCATTTTTCATTCTGGTAAGATATGAATTACATAATGTTTGCCATTTTAACCATTCTTAAGTGCACGGTTCTGTGATTTTAATTCACATTGTTGTGCAACCATCATCACTGTCCCTCTCCAGAACATTTCTTTAACTTCCCAAAATGAAACTGTGCCTGTTATACAGTAATTTCCCATTCTTTCCTTCCCCAGCCTATGGCAACCACCATCTTACTTTGTGTCTGTATGAATTTGATTACAAAGGGAATCCTTTTAGTATTTGTCCTTTTGTGACTAGCTTATTCCATGTAGGCTAACGTCTTCAAGGTTCATCCATGTTGTAGCATGTGTCAAAATTGCATCTCTTTTTAAGACTAAATAATATTCTATTGTATGTATACACCACATTTCATTTGTTGATTTAACCTTCACTGGATACTTGGGTGGCTCCCACATTTGGCTAATGTGAATAATGCTGCTATGAACATAGATATATAACTACCTGTTTAAGTCCATGCTTTCAGTTACTTTGAGTATATACTCAGAAGTAGAATTGCTGAATCATATAGTAAATTTATTTTTAATATTTTGAGGAAAAAAATGCCATACCATTTTCCATAGTGGTTGCACCATTTTACATTCCCACTAGCAATGCACAAGAGTTTCAATTTCTCCACATCCTTGTCAACTTTTCTTTTTTTTTAATAATAGCCATCCTAATGGACTTGAAACTTTGTCTCGTAGTGGTTGTAATTTGCATTTCCCTCAGGATTACTGATGTTAAGCATTGTTTCATGTGATTAGTGGTCATTTGTATATCTTCTTTAGAGTATGTATGTTCAAGTCCTTTGCCCATTTCTTTTTCTTTTTACCTTTTGACCCTCTTCACCTCTTTCTCCCTCCCCCTTCCTACCTCTGGCAACCACCAATCTGTTCTCTGTATCTATGAGCTTGTGAGTTTTTTTCTTTGTTTGTATAGGTTTTTATTTCAATTCCACCTATAAGAGAGATTATATGGCATTTGTCTTTCTCTAGCTGACTTATTTCACTTAGCACAATGCCCCTGAGGAAAATCCATACTATGGCAAATGGCAAGATTTTATTTTATATGGCCAAATGATATTCCGTGATATATCACAGTTTCTTTATCCATCCATTGATGGGCACTTATGTTGTTTCCATATCTCAGCTATTGTAAATAATGCTGCAATGAACATGGGGGTGCATATATATTTTCAAGTTAGTGTTTTTGTTTTCTTTGGATAAACACCCAGAAACTAAATTGATGGATCATACAGTAGTTCTGTTTTCAATTTTTTGAGAATCCTCCATACTGCTTTCCATAGTGCCCGTACCAATTTACATTTCTAGCCTTTTACTTAGGTTTTCTATATTTTTGTTGCTGAGTTGTAGGAGTTTTTTATAAGTTCTTGATATTAGTCCTTTATCAGATACATGATTTGCAAATATTTTTTTCAATTCTGTACGTTGCATTTTCACTCTCTTGATAGTGTCCTTTGTTGAACAAAAGATTTAATCATGATAAAGTGCAATTTGTTAATTTTCATCATGAAATCATTGACAAATACAATGTCTTGAAGATTTTTGCTTATATCTTCTCCTACAGGTTTTATAATTTTAGCTCTTAAATTTAAATATTTGATCAATTTTGAGTTAATTTTTTATATGATGTAAGGTAAGAGTCCAACTTCATTGTTTTGTAGGTGTATATCAATTCTTTCTTCACCATTTGTTGAAAAAACTTTCCCCATTGAATGGTTCTGTCTAAAATAATTTGGCTGTATATGCAAGAATTTATTAGTAGTCTCTCTATTCTATTTCATTCATCTACATGTCTGTTTGTGTGTCTGTATAACACTGTTCTGATTACCATAACTCTGTAGTAAGTTCTGAAATCAAGAATTGTCAAAACTCCAAGTTTGTTTTTCTTTTCCAAGATTATTTTGTCTATTCAGTCTCTTGAGAGTCCACGTGAACTTGAAATGGGTAATCCTATTTCTATAAAAAAAAACTCATTGGGACTTCAACAAAGTTTACATTGAATCTGTAAATCATTTGGGGTAATATTAACAACTTAAAAATAGTAAGTCTTCCATTCCATGAACACAGGATGTGTTTTCATTTATTTATGTCATCTGTAATTTTTGAAAAATAATTGTTTTTGTTTGGAGTATACAAGTCTCTTGCCTCTTTGGTTAAGTTTATTCCTAATTGTTTTATTCTTTTTGATGCTATTGTAAATGGGATTGTTTTGTTAACTTTTATTTCTCATAATTTGATGTTAGTGTGTAGAAGTGCGATTGATTTCTGCATGTTGACTTTGTATCCTGCAACTTTGCTGAACTTGTTTATTCTAACTATTCTTTGGTGGAATCTTTTGAGTTTTGTATATATAAGATTATGTCCTCTATGAAAAGAGATAATTTTACTTTTTGTATCCAATTTGAATGCTTTTATTTCTTTTACTTGCCTGTTTGCTCTGGTTAGGATTTCCAGGACTATGTTGGATATAAGTGGCAAAAGTGGACATTCTTGTCTTGGTCCTGATCTTAGAGGAAAAGCTCTGTCAGTCTTTCACCATAAAGTATGATGTTAACTCTTGGCTTTTTTTGGGGGGGGGTAGGATGAATTGAGAGATTGGGATTAACATATAAACACTATTTGTACTGTGTATAAAATAGATAACTAATGAGAACCTACTTTATAGCACAGGGAACTCTACTCAATGCTCTGTGTTGACTTAAGTAGGAAGGAAATCCAAAAAAAGAGGGGATATATGTATACATATAGCTGATTCACTTTGCTGTACAGTAGAAATTAACACAATATTGTAAAGCAACTATACTCCAATAATAATAAAAAAAAAAACCTCTTGGCTTTTAACATGTGACTTTATGTTGAGTTAGTTTCCTTCTATTCCTAGTTTGTTGAGTGTTTTTATCATGATGGAGTATTAAATCTTATCAAATGCTTTTTCTGCACTTATTGAGATTCTCAAATGATTTTTATCCTTTTTATACTATGTTCTGTTAATGTGGCATATTATGTTGATTGGTTTTCTTATGCTTAACTATCCATACATTCCAGGAATAAATCCCACTTAGTAATAGTATATAATTCTTTTAATGTGCTTTTGAATTTTGTGTTTTTCTGGCATTTTGTTGGACATTTTTATGCCAATATTGATCAGGGATATTGGTATGTGGCTTTATTTTTGTGTAGTGTCTTTGTTGGCTTTGGTATAGGGGTAAATAAAGGCCTCATTGAATGACTTTACAAGTGTTTTCTCTTCTTCAATTTTTGAGAAAAATTTGAGGAAGATTGATGTTAATTCTTTAAGTGTTTAGTAGAATCTGCCAGTGAAGCTATCAGATCTTAGAATTTTTCTTGTTCATTTTTTAAAAATCAGATTCTGATTACTGATTCAATCTCCTTACTTGTTATAGATCTGTACAGATTTTCTATTACTTTGTGATTAAGTCTTAGTAGAGTCTATGTTTCTAGGAATTTGTCCATTTCCTTTAGAATATACAATTTAGAATATACAATCTAAATCTTAGTACTTTCTTACATATTTTTACTTCTGTGAAATTGGTAGTAAGTTTGCCTCTTTCATTTCTGAGTTTAGTTATTTGTGTCTTCTCTCCTTTTCCTTAGTCAATCTAGCTAAAGTTTTGTCAAGTATGTTGATCTTTATGAAGAATCAACTGTTGATTTCATTTATTTTCTCTATTGTGTTTCTATTACATATTTTATTTATTTCTCCTCGAATACTCACTATTTTCTTCCTTCTGTTAGCTTTGGGTTTAATTTGTTCTTCTTCAGTTGCTTAAGGTGTAAAGTCAAGTTGTTGACTTGAGACCTTTCTTCTTTTGTAATACAAGTACTCACAGCTACAAAGTTTCCTCTCAGCACTGATTTCACTGAGTGTCATATATTTTGATATGTGGTGTTTCCATATATTTGTCTCAAGATATTTTAAAATTTCACTTTAATTTCCACATGTTTATGAATTACTAGTTTTCCTTTTGCTGTTGATTTCAAGTTTATTCATTTGTAATTATCAAAGATACTTTGTAGGAATTTATTATTTTTAAATTTATTAAGACTTGTTTTGTAGTCTAATAGATTGTCTATACTTGATAATGATCAATGTACACTTTAGAAAAATGTGATTCTGCTATTACTGAATGGAGTATTCTGTATATAAATGTTAGGGTCAATTGGTCTATAGTGTTTTTCAAGTACGCCTTTTCTATATTGACCTACTGTATGTTTTTCTATCCATTATTGAAACTGAACTCTCCTACTATTATTGTAGAACTGTGTATTTCCCCTTTTAGTTCTGTCAGAATTATTTAATGTCTTTTTGAGCTCTGATGTATGACATATATGTATAATTGTTATATCTTACTTGTGATTTAGCTCTTTTATCATTATATAATGTCTGTATCTCTTGAATAGATTTTTATTTTATTTTTTACATAAAGTCTATATTAGTGTATCCACCATATTACCTTTTCATTACTATTTGTATGGAATAACTTTTACCATCTTTTTACTTTCAACCTATGCATGTCAATAGATCTAAAGTGAGTCTCTTATAGACAGCCTAGTTCAATCTTTTTAAAATCCAGTCTGTATTTTGATATTAAAATATAGACTATTTACATTTAGGGTAAAAACTGTTAGGAAGTATGCACTTTTGACACTTTGTTTTCTTTATGTCCTATAGATATTTTGTCCTTCGTTTCTGTGTTCTTTTGATATTTTTCATGACAAGTAATTCCCTTCTTATTTCATTTTGTATGTATTTCGTATTTTCTTTTTGACTGCCATAGAGGCTACATGTACAATCTTAAAATTATGAAAATCTATCTTAAATTGATATCAACATAACTTTGGTGTTGTACAAAATCTGTATTCCTTTTATAGCTAGCCCCCACCCCCAGTTTATGCTACTGGTGTCACATATTATATATTTGTATATGGTATAAATATTAAAAATAAATTTATAATTAATGCATTTGTATATTTGTAAATAAAAGTAGAGTTACAAGAAAAAAACTTATAATAATGATTTTTAACATTTGTCCATGTGTTTGACTTTACTAGAGAAGTTTATATTTTTTCTTCAAGTTTAGCTTGAAGACTTTAAGTCTAGCATTCTTTATTTCAGCTTTATTTCAACTTGAAGTGTTCTCTTTAGAATCTCCTGTAAGGAAGGTCCAGTGGTAATAAATACCCTCAGCTTCTCTTTGTGTGAGAATTTCATAATTTACCTCTCAGTTTTGAAAGACAGTTTTGCCATGTATAGAATGTTTGGTTAACAGATTTTTTTTTTCTTTCAGCACTTTGAATACATCATGCCAGTGCCGTCTGTCCTGCAAGGTTTCTGCTGAGAATGTTATTGATAGTCTTATTAGGGATAACTTAAATGTGATGGATTGCTTTTCTCTTGCTCCTTCAAGATTTTGACTTTCACTGTTTTAATTAACGTGTACCTCAGTGAGGGTTTCTTTGTTTTTTTCTTACTTTGAGTTGGGTGAGCTTCTTGTACTTATATGTATATGACTTTCTCTCAGTTTTGGAATTTTTCAATGATTAGTTCCTCAGATGAACTTTTTTGCCATTTTCTTCTTCTCTTCTACTGCCAGATTCATATAATGTGTATCTTGGTGCAGTTTATGAACTCCCCTAGGACCTTTAGGCTTTGTTCTCCTTCATTCATTTTTTCTTCTTGCATCACAGACTTAATAATTTCAAAGACCTGTGTTTGAGTTTCCTAATTCCTTCTTTTGCCTGAGTCTGCGGTTGAAACCCTCTACTGAATTTTTTGACTGAGTTATTGCATTTTTCAGCTCCAGAATTTCTACCCGGTTTATTTTTATACTTTCTCTTTGTAGATATTCCTCACATATTGTTTTTCTGATTTTCTTTAGTTCTTTTTCTATGTTTTCCCTTAGCTCTTTGAGCATATTAAGATAGTTGTTTATCATAAATGGGTGTTGAAAAATTCAACACCCATTTATGAAAAAAACCCTGCAGAAAGTAGGCATAGAGGGAACTTTCCTCAACATAATAAAGGCCATATATGACAAGCCCACAGACAACATTGTCCTCAATGCTGAAAAACTGAAAGCATTTCCAATAAGATAAGGAGCAAGACAAGGTTGCCCACTCTCACCACTCTTATTCAACATAGTTTTGGAAGTTTTAGCCACAGCAATCAGAGAAGAAAAGGAAATAAAAGGAATCCAAATCGGAAAAGTAGAAGTAAAGCTGTCACTGTTTGCAGATGACATGATACTATACATAGAGAATCCTAAAGATGCTACCAGAAAACGGCTAGAGCTAAACAATGAATTTGGTAAAGTAGCAGGATACAAAATTAATGCACAGAAATCTCTGGCATTCCTATATACTAATGATGAAAAATCTGAAAGTGAAATCAAGAAAACACTCCCATTTACCATTGCAACAAAAAGAATAAAATATCTAGGAATAAACCTACCTAAGGAGACAAAAGACCTGTATGCAGAAAATTATAAGACACTGATGAAAGAAATTAAAGATGATACAAACAGATGGAGAGATATACCATGTTCTTGGATTGGAAGAATCAACATTGTGAAAATGACTCTACTACCCAAAGCAATCTATAGATTCAATGCAATCCCTATCAAACTACCACTGGCATTTTTCACAGAACTAGAACAAAAAATTTCACAATTTGTATGGAAACACAAAAGACCCCGAATAGCCAAAGCAATCTTGAGAACAAAAAATGGAGCTGGAGGAATCAGGCTGCCTGACTTCAGACTATACTACAAAGCTACAGTAATCAAGACAGTATGGTACTGGCACAAAAACAGAAAGATAGATCAATGGAATAGGATAGAAAGCCCAGAGATAAACCCATGCACATATGGTCACCTTATCTTTGATAAAGGTGGCAGGAATATACAGTGGAGAAAGGACAGCCTCTTCAATAAGTGGTGCTGGGAAAATTGGATAGGTACATGTAAAAGTATGAGATTAGATCACTCCCTAACACCATACACAAAAATAAGCTCAAAATGGATTAAAGACCTAAATGTAAGGCCAGAAACTATCAAACTCTTAGAGGAAAACATAGGCAGAACACTCTATGACATAAATCACAGCAAGATCCTTCTTGACCCATCTCCTAGAGTAATGGAGATAAAAACAAAAATAAACAAATGGGACCTAATGAAACTTCAAAGCTTTTGCACAGCAAAGGAAACCATAAACAAGACCAAAAGACAGCCCTCAGAATGGGAGAAAATATTTGCAAATGAATCAACTGACAAAGGATTAATCTCTAAAATTTACAGGCAGCTCATGCAGCTCAATAACAAAAAAATAAACAACCCAATCCAAAAATGGGCAGAAGACCTAAATAGACATTTCTCCAAAGAAGATATACAGACTGCCAACAAACACATGAAAGAATGCTCAACATCATTAATCATTAGAGAAATGCAAATCAAAACTACAATGAGATATCATCTCACACCAGTCAGAATGGCCATCATCAAAAAATCTAGAAACAATAAATGCTGGAGAGGGTGTGGAGAAAAGGGAACACTCTTGCACTGCTGGTGGGAATGTGAATTGGTTCAGCCACTATGGAGAACAGTATGGAGGTTCCTTAAAAAACTACAAATAGAACTACCATATGACCCAGCAATCCCACTACTAGGTATATACCCTGAGGAAACCAGAATTCAGAAAGAGTCATGTACCAAAATGTTCATTGCAGCTCTATTTACAATAGCCCGGAGATGGAAACAACCTAAGTGCCCGTCGTCGGATGAATGGATAAAGAAGATGTGGCACATATATACAATGGAATATTACTCAGCCATAAAAAGAAGAAATGAAATTGAGCTATTTGTAATGAAGTGGATAGATCTAGAGTCTGTCATACAGAGTGAAGTAAGTCAGAAAGAGGACAAATACCATATGCTAACACATATATATGGAATTTAAGAAAAAAAAATGTTATGAAGAACCTAGGGGTATAGCAGGAATAAAGACACAGCCCTACTGGAGTACAGACTTGAGGATATGGGGAGGGGGAAGGGTGAGGTGTGATAGGGCGAGAGAGAGACATGGACATATATATACTAACAAACGTAAGGTAGATAGCCAGTGGGAAGCAGCCGCATGGCCCAGGGAAACCGGCTCCGTTCTTTGTGGCGGTCTGGAGGGGTGGGATAGGGAGGGTGGGAGGGAGGGAGACAAAGAGGGAAGAGATATGGGAACATATGTATATGTATAACTGATTCACTCTGTTATAAAGCAGGAACTAACACACCATTGTAAAGCAATTATACCCCAATAAAGATGTTAAAAAAAAAAAAAGAATACAAACAAATGAAGATTGTTTAAAAATGCTTTATCTAATTTATGTATTTATTTTAAATTTTTAAATAATTTTTGTGAGAACACAACACGGGATCTACTTTTAAAATAATTTTAAGTGTACAAAACAGTATTGATATTTATGTGGAAAATATTATATACTGGCTCTCTAGAAGTTATTCATAACTGGAATTTTATAAATGTTGAATACAAACTTCCTTTTTCCCTGTTCACCCAGCCCCTGGCAAGTACAATTCTATTCTTTGTTCCTTTCAGTTTGACTACTATAGATATAAGTAGAAAATGCAGTGTTTTTCCTACTGTGAGTGGGTTATCTCACTTACCCTAATGTCTTCAAGTACATCTATGTTGTCACAAATAACAAAATTTTCTTTTTTTATAAGGCTCAAAAATAATCCATTTTATGTACATACTACATTATTTTTATCCATTCACCTGTTGATGAACATTAAGGTTTTTTGCATATCTTGCCTATTGTGAATTATGCTGCAGTGAAAATAGTAGTTCGTATATTTCAGGATCCTGACTTCAATTCTTTAGCATAAATTTCCAGAAGTGGGGTTGCAGAATCATGTGGTAATTCTATTTTTAGTTTTTGTGGCACCTCAATACTGTTTTCCACAGTAGTTACACCATATTTCATTCCCAAAAATAGTGTTCAAATGTTTCAATTTCTCCACATCTTTTCAAATACTTGTCTTTTTTTGGATAATAGGCACTCCAACAGGTGTGAGATGCAATTTCATTATGGTTTTCATTTGCATTTACATTATGCTTACTGATGTTGAGTATTTTTTCATATATCTACCTGGTGGCCATTTGTATGTCTTCTATGGAAATACGTCTGTTCAGATTCTTTGCCCATTCTTTAAATCAGGCTATTGGAAGTTTCTTGCTATTGAGCTGTAGAAGTTCTTTATGTATTTGGAAATTAACACTTTATCAAATATATGGTATGCAAATATTTCCTCCCGTTCCATAGGTTGCCTTTATTTTATTGAAATCTATTTGATTCACACTATTATGTTAGTTTCAGGTGTAGAGCATAATGATTCATAACTCTTACAGATTATAGTCCATTAAAATATTATACAAGATAATGATTACGTTTTCCCTGTGTTGTACAATGTATCCTTGTTGCTTATCTACTTTTTACATTGTGGTTTGTATCTCTCTTTTTTTTTTTTTTCAGTACGCGGCCCTCCCACTGTTGTGGCCTCTCCCACTGTGGAGCCCAGGCTCCGGACACACAGGCTCAGTGGCCATGGCTCACGGGTGCAGCCGCTCCATGGCATGTGGGATCTTCCTGGACCAGGGTACGAACCCATGACCCCTGCATTGGCAGGCGGACTCTCAACCACTGCACCACCAGGGAAGCCCTGGTTTGCATCTCTTAATCCCTTACTCTATCTTGTCCTTCCCCCTCCCCTCTCCCAACTGGTAACCACTAGTTTATTTTCTATATCTGTGAGTCTGTTTCTATTTTGCTATATATATTGGTTAGTTTTATTGTTTAGATTCCATATATAAGTGATATCATAAAGTATTTGTCTTTCTCTGTCTGAATTATTTCACTAAGCATGATATTCTTTAGGTCCATCCACATTGCTGCAAATGGTAAAATTTCATTTTTTTTTATAACTGAGTAATATTCTATAATGGGGGATAAGCCATATTGAAGGAGAGTTTTTCTGTGCTAATTAAAGTAAAATACTATCAATTCAAACAAAATTGTTGTAAATTTAGGTTGTTAATTATAATCCTTATGGTAAGCAGTAAGAAAATATCTTTAAAAACGTATATGAAAGTAAATGAGAATGGAATAAAAATGGTAGACTCAACACCACTAATAATTAGGAAATTCATATTGAAACCACAATGAAGCATCATTTCATGCCCACTAAGATGACTATAATTTAAAAGAAATAATAACAGAAAATAAGTGTTAGAGTGGATGTAGGAAAATTGGAACCTTCATACTTTTCCAGTGGGAATGTGAAACAGTTCAACTGCTATGGAAAATAGTTTGGTGGTTCTTCAAAAAATTAAACATAGAATAACCATATCATCCCACATTTCCACTCTTAGATATATACCCAAAACAAGTGAAAACAGGTACTCAAATGTACACAAATGTTAATAGCAACACTATTCACAATAGTCAAAAGTAGAAACAATCCAAATGGCCATCAATAGATGAATAGATAAATTGTGGTATATTCATGCAATAAAATATTATTCAGACATATAAAGAAATGAAATACTGATATATGTTACAATGTGGATGAACCCCCAAAACATTATGCTAAGTTAAAGAAACCAGACACAAAAGGTAACATATTGCATGATTCCATTTATACGAAATATCTAGAATGGATATACCTATAGATACAGAAGGCCTACTGGTAGTTGCCAGTGGCTAGGGGAAGGAAGAATGGGAAGTTGTTTTTATGACTAAAATGTTTTACTTTAGAGTGTTGGAAATGTTTTTGAACTAGGTAGAGGTGGTAGTTGCACAACATTGTAAATGTACTAAATGACATTGAATTGTTCATTTTAAAATGGATAACTATGTGAATTTCACTTTAAATAAATTAAAAAGAAAATATTTCAGGGACATGTTACATAGTTAAGAAATAAACTTTATTTTTCTGCAGTATTCAGCTTTTAATAATTTTATATTTATTGTGATTTATTTTCTCATTTAAATGGATCCTTATGTATATTATTTTTTAATTCTTATTTTTTATTGTTTTTCTTAAAACAGCCCCCTCCTCTCTTACTTATAGAAGGTTCAGGCATCACAACTCTACATCTTTCTGTGGAGTAGTATAAAGGCACAGACAAGAGGCCATCCTGACATATCCTATGTATATGGATGATGTGTAACAAAATAAATAGTAATGTCTTAAAGAATACCTCATACTTTGTATGTCAAGGTAAGTTGAAAACCTCTTATAAGTTTCAGTGAAAATAAGCTAATGATGTCAATGGAATGATCTCAAATCTGTCAGCTTCTTATAGCTTTCTCAGATTACAACCACGTATATACTCAGAATGACATGGTATTTATAAGGAGGTTTGTCTTTTGAAATATTTGACAATTTCCTGTGAACTAATTGTTTTCTGGTATCAGTTATTTTCTGTACAGAAGCAGGGGGCATTGATTAAGAGATTAAAAAGAAAAATCAATTCTGGAGAATCGTCATCTTCTGAGTCACATAGCTGTTTACAGAATTCTATAAGTGTATTTCTAATAGCTATCTGTTTAATGAAAATGTTATCTGACTCAAGTTTCCTTTCTTGGATTGTTAATCACTATATAATATATTTATAATTAGCTAGCTAATATGCTGTCCTGTTATTTCTTTTTCTATTTTTTAAACCTTTTTTATGAAATAGCTTTTCTCATTATGTACAAATGTGTAAGTGTATAATCATTGGTAAGATGTGACTTTAATGACTAGATCTGAAATCTACTATTTTACTGCCTGACATTTTCTAAATTTTCTAAATTTATTTATGTTTACTTCACTTTTTATTTACTTATTTATTTCAGTCTCTTTTGAAAGGGTTGTCATCAGAAATTGATAAATTGCATGTCACCTTTCATGTCCAACAAAATACGTTTTACAGATTTTCCATGGACTTTGTACAAATTTTTATTGTTGTTTTCCTACCTGGTAGGCATGAAGTGTACCAATTCATAGGCTTAGATGTATATTTACTGGCACAATTGAAGGACAAACAATTACACCTGGTTGTACTAAGAGGTCGTTCTAGAATCTAGTATAAATTAATAAATAAATAAAATATTTGTAGTTTCTTCAGTTGATTTCCTGCCTCCTACTTCACTGGCTCTCTCTTCTCAGTCTCTTTAGCTAAATACTCTTTATTTTTCTGTTCTAAAGTTTTGAGTGTCCCAGGACACAGTTTTAGGACTTTATTTACACTCACTTCTTGGGTGATCTAATCTAGCCCTATAACTTAAAAACAATCCAAATATTCATAATCCTAAATTCATAAATCCACATTATAAAACTCAACTGCATACTCAAACCTTGTATGTACAACAGGCACTTCAAATTTAATATACCTAGAACTGAACCTTGGATTTTCTTTGACATTGACTCTGTAAACCTCAGTAAGTGATATAATTATTTACTCAGGTCCTCAGGGCAAAATATTTGGAAGAATTTTCAATCTCTTCCTTTCTCTCTTCACCCAAATCCAGGCCTATGGGCATTATTTTCAAACTATATCTCACATATGATGACTTCTCATCTCCTCCTGCTACCATTCTAGCCTGAGCCACCATCATCTCTTACCCAGAAAACTGCAAGAACTTCCTAACTGTTCTCCTGTATTTTACTCTCGACCCTCTTGAAAATATAATTTTGACATAGCAATTAGATCAATCTTGGTAAAATATAAGGCTTTCAGCTCCTGTGACACACCAGGTTCTATCACAATAACCTCTTATATATTATTTCTTTTGTTTAAAATACTATTAACTCTGTTCTCCTGTTAGCAATTATACTTCCCTTGGCTCTCAGCTCTACTTCCATAAAAAGTCTTCCCTGGACTTCTGAGACTACACAATCTACAGGCATATTGTGTTAAATTAAAATAGGGATAGATATTCAGAAAATATCTGATCATTTAATATTAGGCACCTATTTTAAGAAATTACTAGAAATTACTGGGTAAGAGCTCAATATATGTGAACAGAAATTCTGAAATACAGAGGTTGAATTAACCTCTACTTTTAGTAGGTGACCTATTTGTTTTATATTCTTAATTATTAAATACATCATAAATACTGAAATAATGTATATAATGATATCGGCATATAAACTACAAGGACTTACAATGAACAGCTTACTACATTTTCTCTATATTTATTATTTTAAAGAAAATGGAACTAGGGATAAATAGTATGTCATGAATTGAAGGGTACAATCAATTCAATCAATTCTCCCACTTCCATCTCCAAAAGTATTCCTATCTGAAAGTTGTGTGTCATTTTTGTCTCTGCCCACAATTGAACCTCTATCATGTTTCACAGGTTCAAATCCAAAAGTATAATTTTCTTTAATTATAAATGATCACAGGTGGTCATATTATATATATATATATATATATATATATATATATATATATATATAGACAATATAAAGACTATATATATATGTCTATATAAAGACTCCTAGG
>NW_006781519.1:4535143-4553109 GCF_000442215.2 Lipotes vexillifer | reverse complement strand
AGGCAATATAAAGACTATATATATATGGCAATATAAGGACTCCTAGGACATCTAAGGAACTCTTGCCATTTAGAATACAAAAACTACACATTATATGTTATTCTTAAATTTTAGAAGACCATAAAATTAATAAGAATGTCTAATCTAGTGTGAAAATTTGGGGTGAGTGCTGGACTATTTCTTTGTTATGTTTGTTTGTTTTGGCCTTCAGGCTAAGTTAATTATATCCTTCATTATTGTATTTACTACTCTTTATTTACTATTAACATTTCTCCTTCAACCTGCTCTGTAATCCCACTCCCCTACCCACTTAGACACCTACTTTCATATATTTAATATATATTTTTCCAATCTACCTTACATATACTTACTTAATATTATAAAAAGCCTTGAAAAAATATAATAGTGGGGAGAATAAATATATTTTTTAATTTTATATATGTGATATTGTTCTATGATTTTATTTTAGATATTCATGTGTTTTTAGTGATGAATGCTGCAAACATTTTCTCCCACTCAGCCATCTCTCTCTTAATTCTGTTTATGACATCATTTTCAGAATAGAGGTCTTGAATTTAATGTAGTCAAATTCATCAATTTTTACCTTTATGATTGGTGTTTTTAGCGTGTTGTTAATAATAGCTTTACCAACCACTTCTTCTAGAACAGAGACTCCTTAGATCTATATTACATGTTCTTCTATATGCTGAAGAAATTGACCTTGACTTTTTCTTTTTCACAGCAGGATCACAAAACTCTTGACAGGGCCTTCTGTGTCTTATTGATCCACAGACACTACAGGAACATCCTTAACATCCTGCAGACTCCACACTCTGTCAAAGGTCTGCTAGGCAATTTCTAAAACTAATGTCCTCCCCCATAAATGTCCTACAGTTCACACAAAAGACATCAGCTTCTTGAGGGGGACCTTTACAATTTTCATTACCACCAGTCCTTTTAAGTTACTTCATCCCGCTAAATTAAAAGCCATCTCCCTTTATGTGGTACTGTGTATCCTTACAGAACCTTGCCCCTCTTATGCTCTCTTTTCCTTTACAAGTCTCACTCACTAATTATTTTCCCTATAACTAACACTCTTAGCCACTAAGATAGGGAGTACATTCTTACATGTACACATAGATGACCACGGATGTTATCTCTGAATCTCAGATAATGTTCATTTCTTTTAAACTTACCAAGTGAACAAAGGAAATAGACATCCCATTCCAATAACTTTCAACTGGAATGTACATGATTTAACATAGCATAATTCCCACAAATTTGTTTTGTCCACATTTCAGCAAATTAAGGATAGTAATTCTTGCAATTATATATAACGAGTTACTTAGTAGGACTCCAGTATGGTACAAAAGTACAAACAAGATGGGGACTTAATGCTTAAAGATATCCAAGAGTTCACTTGTACTGACCTTTCTAGGAAAGAAAATATGAATAATCATTTTCAAAGGGATTTTATTTTTGTTGGACAATTTCATTTAATCATTTCATTTTCATGAAATTTTCAATTTAAAAATTTATTACTATCTAAAACCAGTTCCTCTATAAAAGAGATTTCTTTCTTTCAAAAGACATAATCTACTGGAAGAGTATTATTACCTTAAAAATCACAGTGACCATCCAACTTTTCTCATATTGCTAGAAAATAAACCATTTTTTTGAACTTAGTCCTAAGCAAACTTATAAATCTTTGCCTTATCCTGGAAGATGCTGCATATTTTTAGCATGTTTTTACAATAATAACATAACTACAAACTATGGACTCACTTCACCAACAATGGGGACAAGCTTGAACACACACACACACACACACACACACATATAGACACACAAACACACTCACTCATGTACCCATCATCTTTAAAGAGCCTTTTCATAATTCTGGGTATAGTTTTGTATAAAAGTTTTATTCTAACAGTTAAAGGTATAGCATTTCCTTAAACTTAATACTTTTTCCATTTTGAGAACTTAAGAATATCCAAAAGGATTCTTCATCTTAACAGAAATTTAAGTTTCACAGAAGAGTCTCAAACACTTCATATCAACCAACTGATGAAAACAAGTACTCTTGGGTTTCCCTGGTGGCGCAGTGGTTGAGCGTCCGCCTGCTGATGGAGGAGACGTGGGTTCGTGCCCCGGTCTGGGAAGATCCCACATGCCACGGAGCGGCTGAGCCCGTGAGCCATGGCCGCTGAGCCTGCGCATCCAGAGCCTGTGCTCCGCAACAGGAGAGGCCACAACAGTGAGAGGCCCACGTACCGGAAAACAAACAAACAAACAAACAAAAACTAAAAAGTACTAAAAAGTACTCTTGAACTAAAAATATATAAATTCCCTTAAAAAGGATCTGCTTTGGTTAACTGAATTATAGTTCCCATGAGTGGATTTCATTCAAATTACATTTAAATGCCTATGCTTTAGACATGGCAAATTCACCATAAATTTGCCTGTCCTTAAATATACATCTGTCATATAACAAGGCCTCTACCAAGGAAAAGGAATAAAGAAATTCAAGAAGAACTTCCTTTAGTCAAAAGCTATTTCTGATCCATATCGAACATTCTTGGTCATAATTAACAAATCTGATCACTGATTATATGCCCTGAACTGTTTATCATGATGAACTTTGTCATATGTTACCGACATAGCACATTAAAAGTGCATTTTTCTGTCCTTCTATATATATATGACCCTTAATATGTGCAGTAGCATCACAATATAAAGTCTTTGACCCCTTAGGCACTTTTAGGTCTAAGTTGCATGTTCCCTATAAAATGTGTCCGTAACCACTGATGACTCCTTGCTCCCTACAGGAGCACCAGACAGTTGACTGAGCTGTCTGTACCTTCCTGAATCAACAACAACATGGATAAGACTTCTATATCACCCAGTCTTTAAAATAATCTTAAAGGTTTCCACGTAATTTCTAAAAGAAAACACACATAAGATTTTATGTTCACAACATAAACAAAAGCCCTTGAAAGTGTTCATTAAATTTTAAGTTGCATCTGTTCTTTGACATTTCAACATTAGAGTCCCTTGCCCCATTTTGTGATGTGCAGTCCTTTTCAGAAAGCCCACTCAATAAATGAGATTCATCTTTGAATGAACCACAAGAAACTTATTACTCTTTGCTATATACCTATTTTAATTCATCATGCAATTTTTATTCCTTATAAATGCATCAGTTAAACAGGAAATTTTCAATGTATAAAATTTCCAATGCTTCTCTCAAATTAAAAAAAAATGCACCCATGATGCTCTCTCTTAACATTTAAAAACACCATTCCATTAAATATACTAGTGCCATTCTGAAGTCTTAAGTGTCCAGGAAAATTTATACATCAGTTCTCAGAACTGTACAACAAACAACTCCTTAACAGAGGTTTTCAGCCAGATAATACAAAAACCACATCTGCAATATGACAGCTGATTTATAAAATTTCACTTCTCATGTTATCAGGTCAGAGTATGTTCAGTTCTGAGTAATAGAGAACTCAAAGAATTTGACTAACCAAAGGAGGATTTATTTTTATGACATGAAAAGGAGCCTAGTGACAGGGGGCTCAGGGTTGTTAATGATACTCACCAATGCCAACGGGAGCTAGGATTTTTCCAACTTTCAATTCTGCCAATCTTAGAGTATAGAGACTTTCATGTTCAAGGGTGTCCAGTAGTCATATGATACCTGCTAGCTTCAAGCCACAGCTAGACAGGCTGAAGGGCGAAAGATGAAAAGATGAAGAGATTATTCCTAGAGACACATTGACTTTTTATTCATAATGGATTCCTTCCCCAGGTATTTATGCCTATATCTCATTGGCTAGAACTGTGTCACACAGTTACTGTAGATTAAAGGGAGCCTGGGAAATTAGGTATTTCAACTTAGGCACATTGACACCATCAATAAATGTGAAGCTCTGATACTAAAGCAAGAAATAATGGACTTTGGGAGACCCCCAGCTATTTGATTACTTTGAAATAACAACCAAATGATATAATAATAGTGGAGAACTTTATGTCACAAATTTATGATGTTTCTTCCTCTTATATAAGTATTAGCCAGCCACATACCAAGGTGTCTAGCATGCTACAAATATTTAAATAGTTGGGTACTCCAGCAGTGGTTTAAAAGTGCTTCAGATCCATATTACATGTCCCTTGACATGTAGAAGATAATTGACATTGATAAATATGTTAATCTCATTAGGAATTGCTCTTGAAAAGATAGCCTTCCTGTTCTTTATTTATCATAGGTACCATAGGAAAAGCAAAAGCTTCATAAAGACTCTGTATCAGAGATTTCCAATCTTCAAAATGTTTCATATCCTTGTGTATATTTGATATAATCATTGATCATATATTATTTCTATGCCAGCATCAGGTACACCAGAAACTTAACTGGCAAGTTTTCATTGAAATGTGTCAATATTCACAAGTTTCTATTTTTTTCAATGTACAGAGGCCACAATAATGACCCTCCTGTAATATGTGGCCAAAACACATTGTGATATAAGATCTCCTGGCCTTTTACACACTGGTTATTTGACAGGGTCTCCAATATTTTCATAGTTTCAAGGCACTTAAAATCCATGTGGCTTGTCAATTTTGATGTTGAAATTGCCTGATCATTGATAGATTATTTCTGATAGAAAATGAATTTTTGGTGAGTCCCTCCGACTGCAACAATACACAGTCACAAGAGAAAATATCTCTACGTCATGCCGATTCTATACTTTTTCTAAGAATACTTATATGTTTCCAAAATAATTTGCATGAAGTTATTTCTATTTAAGCCAAAACACAAGGACCTTGAGGGATGTGTCATTATATTTTTCAATCATACCTGTCTTTTGAAGCTCCATTGTATAGGAAAAGATTACTATTCAAAATCAGATGTAGTCTTGTGCAATGTTATAGACCCCTGTCCTGTCTTGGGTTTGAATTGTACTTTACCAAGAGAAAATCCAATACATTTAATACCTACAAATGAAAAACATATCACACTCTTAAACTGAACTATTAGGACTTCCTCTTATGGTTAGGATGTAGATAGAACAAAAAACACCTTTGCTCCTGCAGTAAGACACACAAAAAAATCAGACAAACTAAAAGTTACACTGTGAGACTAATCAAGGGTAGTGAATGCGAGAAAAGTCTTGGTGAACTGAGTACCATAGGGAACCAAGCCCTTGATATGGAGGCAGAGAGCTATGATAGCTTCAATACCTGTGGCAAGCAGCTAGGCTGGGTATTGTCAGACTTGCCATGTATAGAGAGACTATGCAGGAACTAAAGAAATCAGACTTGGACAATCGTGACCAAAATCATATATTTTGATAACTATAGATATTCTATTCTGCATAATATAGGTCAGTTTAATTGAGATGCTTTCAGGAGGAGAGAAAGTATACATTGGAACTTGGAGCACCATTTAATTTTGTAGAGAATCTGTATATATTTGGGCTGATATTAATTAGTAAATATTTCATTAAAAAGTAGTAGAGCCCAAGCTGGAGTAACAGAACAATTTAATAAAGTTTTTATTTCATGAAAAGGAGAAATTGCACAAAAGTGAATATAAAACTGAGTTTATGATACAGTTTTTCAATTGAGAATTAACTGACATAAAATGGAAAGCACACATCTTAAATGTATATTTAGATGAATTTTGACATATTAAGAGTACGGACTGGGCTTCCCTGGTGGCGCAGTTGTTGAGAGTCCGCCTGCCGATGCAGGGGACACAGATTAGTGCCCCGGTCTGGGAAGATCCCACATGCCGCGGAGCAGCTGGGCCCGTGAACCATGGCCTCTGAGGCTGCGTGTCCGAAGCCTGTGCTCCACAACAGGAGAGGCCACAGTGGTGAGAGGCCCACGGACTGCAAAAACAAACAAACAAACAAACAAACAAACAAAAAAGAGTATGGACTAAAGAATATCCCCTCTAAAATTCATATGTTGAGGCCTTAAACCCCAATGTGATGATATTTAAAGATAGGACATTTAAAGAGGTATTGAAGATAAATTAGGTCATAAGAGTGGCTCCCTAATTCAATAGGACTGGAGTGCTTATAAGAAGAGACACCATGGATATGTATGCATGGAGAAAAGACCATGGGAGGACTCAGCCAGAAGGTGGCCATCCCAAAGCTAAGGAGACAACAAAACTGCAGACACCTTGATCTTGAACGTGCAAACCCCAGAACAATGAGAAAACAAAATTCTATTGCTTAAGTCAGCTATCCTGTAGTATTTGCTTATGACATCCTTAGCAGACTAATAGATACACGATAGATAGATCAGATAGATGATAGATAGGTAGATACATACATACACACACACATACATGCATACCAATATCACACATATATAGAGATAAATAAATAAATTATATATATATATATATATATATATATATATATATAGCTAAACATCCATATCAATATTACTGAAGCTCTAATTGAGATATAAAACATTTTCATCACTCTAGAAAATGTCTTTGGGTCTCTTTGTCATCAACTCCTACCTTGAGGCAGATGATATTCTGTGTTCTTGTATTTTTTTTGGTCACCATTATAGATTAGTTTTTCTTGTTCTTGAATTTCATATAGACACATATAGTAAGTACTCTTGTGTTGGGCTTATTTTATTCACCCTGTTTTCAGATCCATCAAAGTCACCATGCATATTAAAAGTCTGTTCCTTTTTTAAAATGCTAAATATTATTCCATAATATGGATATACCAGTTATTTAAACCATTCTCATGTTGAAAGTCATTTTTGTTTTTCCAATTTCTGACTGTTGTGAATAACTCTGCTATGAAAATTCTAATGCAAGTTTTTGTTTTCATTTGGTTGTATATTTCCATTTCCCTTATGCAAATACCAAGTAATGGGATTACTGAGTCATAAGGCAGGTATATGTTTAACTTTTAAGAAAGTCCTAAAATTATGGTTTTCTCTGGGTATAACCATAATTCAAAAAGACACAGGAACCCACTTCATTGCAGCACTATTTACAATAGCCAGGACATGAAAGCAACCTAAAAGTCCATCAACAGAAGAATGGATTAAGAAGATGTGGTACAGGGACTTCCGTGGTGGTCCAGTGGTTAAGACTTTGCCTTCCAGTACAGGGGGTATGGGTTCAATCCCTGGTTGGGGAGCTGGAATCCCACATGCCTTGTGGCCAAAAAAACAAAACAGAAGCAATATTGTAACAAATTCAATAAAGACTTAAAAAAAAAAAGAAGATGTGGTACATATATACAATGGAATATTACTCAGCCATTAAAAGGAATGGAACGGTCATTTGTAGAGACGTGGATGGACCTAGAGACTGTCATACAGAGTGAAGTACATCAGAAAGAGCAAAACAAGTATTGTATATTAACACATATATGTGGAATCTGAAAAAACTGGAATAGATCTTATATACAAAGCAGAAATAGAGACACAGATGTAGAGAACAAATGTATGGGTACCAAGGGGGAAGTCAGTATGGGATGAATTGGAAGATTGGGATTGACATATAAACACTATTGATACTATGTATAAATTAGATAACTAATGAGAACCTACTGTATAGCACAGGGAACTCTCCTCAGTGCTCTGTGGTGACTTAAATGGGAAGGAAATCCTAAGAAGAGGGGATATATGTATAAGTATAGCTGATTTATCTTGCTGTACATTAGAAACTACCACAACATTGTAAAGCAACTATACTCCAAAAAAACATTAAGAATCAAATCAAATCAAATAACAAATGTAAAAGAAACAAAATTATAGTAACATTTAATTTTTTTTTAAATTCCTAAAATTATTTCCAAAGTGGCTGTACCATTGTATATTGTCACATCCAGGGACATCATAATCAAATTGCTGAAACCAAGAATAAGGGGAAAATTGTTAATGTACCCAGAGGATAAAAAGAAAAAAATAATTTTTTGGTATTTGCCTGGTGAAAGTTTTTCACATTTTAAAATTTCATTATTTCTTTATTTAAGCATGTATATCCTATAAACAACACTTAACTGCTTTTTAAAAACCCAACTGTAAAATATCTACATTTTACTCTACATTGACAATTATTTTTGTGGTTATTGATATATTTGAATTTCTACCATTATAATTATTGCTTTAATTATCTTGCTCTTTCTTTTTATCATTTTTTTTCCTACTACTTATGGAGTTGACCTGCCTTTGAACGTTGGGAATTTATATTACACACAAACATACACCCACACTTTTAAGGGTTATTATTAAAAATTTTAACACAATTAATAAGTTTAATGTTAATCAACATCCCTACCTTCTCTGTGAACAATATAAATATATCAAAACATTTTATCTCAATCACACACTTACATGTTATTATTCTAGTTCTTAACTTTCCCCTTTTGAAGTTAACCCAAATTACTTATTATTAAAGATTTGCTTTTTCTCAATCAATGCTTATTTAGATTTAGCCAACTTGTTTACCAATTACTTTGTGCACCATTGTTTCTTGCATTCAACCCCTTCTCTTTTCTATATCCTTTATATGACTAAACTTTACCAGCTGCTAGATCTTTCAGTGAGGTTCAATAAGTGATAAGCTTTCCAAATATTTGTTTGAAAATATTTTTATTTAGCTCTCACTATTGAATTACAGTTAAACTGTGTGTAGAATTCCAGTTTGGTAATTATTTTACCTTCACCCTTTGAAGACATTATTCAATGCCCTTCAGGCCTTTATCATTATTTCTGAAAATCAACTGTCAGAATATTTCAGTGGGAAGTGACTTCTCTTTTATATATGGCTGATCATTTGATTTTCTATTTACTAAAAAACATTCTATAGTTTTAACAGCAACTATCTTGTGTAGATTAATTTATATTTATCCTGCTTTCCATTTAATGTACATTTTAGTTTATCCTTTTTTCATCATTAGCTACTTAAAAATTTTATTATGTTTTGTTCTGGAATTTTTATGGTTTTGTAGTGGTGAGGATTCCATGTTAGCTCAGAATATCATGTTGTAACCAAAAGTCAATTATTATTTCTTCATTGTTTTATTTTATACATTGATTTTAAATTATTAATAATTCATATTCAATAAACCAATATTCCAACGGTTTGTACTTTAAAATAAATGTCTACATGCTTTCCTATGAAAAGGTAATTAATTGTAACAATGCATTGGAAAGTGCTTGGAAAAATATAAAGTGCTCTACAAACATTATGGACATTTTAATGGACATTGTGTTAGAGCTAGTCATTAGAACTTTCAGAAAATTACATGTCTGTTTTTCCTGATTTTTACCTTAACTGGCTGTTGAATTGCTAAAAATGTTTAATTTATTTATTATTTTTTCTTTTTTTTTGCGGTATGTGGGCCTCTCACTGTTGTGGCCTCTCCCGTTGCAGAGCACAGGCTCCAGATGCGCAGGCTCAGCGGCCATGGCTCATGGGCCTAATCGCTCCACAGCATGTGGGATCTTCCCAGCCCGGGACATGAACCCGCATCCCCTGCATCGGCAGGCGGATTCTCAACCACTGCACCACCAGGGAAGCCCCTACTAAAATATTTTTAATGGTTTGTAAAAATTCCCCTACCTAAATGTGAAAAACATTTAGAACCACTCAAAATAATTAGGTTTACTAGATATGATTTGAGCTAAGAAGAATTAACCAATTTCTGTCCATCTAGAAAAGTAGACTAACTATCTAAACTTAAGGAAAAATTTTACCTGAATTATCAATACTTTTTAATCTGTGCTATTGATACATTAGCTACTAACTACATGTGGCTATTTAAATTTGAGTTAACCAGAGCCTGCAAACCACGACTACTGAACCCATGTGCCACAACTACTGAAGCCCACGTGCCTAGAGCCCATGCTCCACAACAAGAGAAGCCACCACAATGAGAAGCCTGTGCACTGCAACGAAGAGTAGCCTCCAATCGCTGCAACTAGAGAAAGCCCATGAGCAGCAATAAAGACCCAGTGCAGGCAAAAATAAATAAAATAAATTTATAAAATAAATAAATTTGAGTTAAAATTAAATAACATTAAAAAGGCACTTCACAAATCACACTAGATATATTTCAAGTACTTAAAATCAACATGTTAATCACTACCATTGTTGGACAGTGTAAATATAAAACATTTCCAACATTGCAGAAATTTCAGTTGGACAACACTGTTTTAAAGATGCATGGTTTTATTATTCTCATGCAAGTTAGAAAGAAGTTACCTTACCCACAGCCATTTATTTCAAAGAGCAATTGCTGGTTTTGAAATTCTTTAAACTAGGGCAAGGTCAC
Organism: Lipotes vexillifer; assembly: GCF_000442215.2. Taxonomy (NCBI): domain Eukaryota; kingdom Metazoa; phylum Chordata; class Mammalia; order Artiodactyla; family Lipotidae; genus Lipotes; species Lipotes vexillifer. Next base: position 4,542,778 of record NW_006781519.1, on the reverse strand, counting down.
TTTAACCATGTTAAAATTGGCAGGTGTTCCACTTACTATGGCTTTGTAACAAATAACCCCCCAAACTCAGTGGCTTAAAACAATAACAATATGTATTTTGCTCAAACAATTGCAGCATGTACAACACTTGACTGAGATTAGATTGTCTCTGCTCTATACTACATAAGGTGGAAGGGTTTGGTGGTTAGCTTACGTGTCTGGAATTATCTGAAAGCTTACTCACTCATATGTCTATTAGTTGTATTGGGGTGCTGGTTGAGATGTATACCTACACAGGTCCATTCTATGTGGCCTGTGCTTCCTTACCACAAGGATGATTGTCCCAATATAAAAAGAAAGAGAGTCAGAGCCCATAGTGCATTTTATAATAGCCTTAGAGTTCAGGCAGTATTGCTTCTACCACTTTCTAATTGTTGAGGCAGTAGCAAAGACCAGCCCAGCTTAAAAGAGAGAGGAAAGAGATTCCATCTCCTGATGGAGAGTGGTAAGATTCTAGAAGTGCATGAGGGATAAGATCTCTAATATGATTGCTGTGGCAATTTTTGTAAAATACAATCTGCCACAGTCCTTTCTCCCATTTTAAGTCCAATATACACATATAAATATATTTCCTTTCTATTTCAAAAATAATGCTGCATTATTTTTAAATACCTCTGAGGAGTGGGACTAGGAATGAGGTGGGAAGGAAGGAGACTTAACATTTTTTATATCACACATTTTTTTACTTTTGGAATTTTTAACATAATCTTGAATCATATTTTAAGAAAAATCATGCAAATACAATATTGACATCTCTAAGTACAAGAATTACTGGAAATAAATGCATATATGAACTGTCAAAAATCTACTTCTTTTATAAATGCATAGAATCAAATCCACTTTCTAATTTTACAAATGAGAAATTAATTGCCTATTAATAGTAGTCACTTGGTTGAATTATCAGATATTCTCTTCATTTCAGGATCATTGCTGAAGTCCTTGCTCAGTTGTCTACTACAGAAAACTGCTGCGCTCACAGATATATTACCTACATTGTTGTTCTCAGGGTACAATGTCATTTACTATGTACAAAATATTTGCAGAACTACAGCAGAGAGCTACAGAGAATAACCTTAAAACTTCTACTTGATTTTTTGACTTTATAAAAACGTGATGTCACCAGTTGGGCTGCTGTGTGGAAGTTTACTTGTCTTGTAGAATTCACTAGAATCCTCTCACTCCTCCTTGACTTCAGATCGCTGTCCAATTGATTTTTCTTTTTCGCTGACACTAACTTCATTTCCTAGACAGTGATGCAAGTTTGTCTGGTTTTCAACGGTACAGTAATTTGACAGATATCATATACCCAGGAACCTTCTAGGTGGTCAGTGTAAAGTATTTCATTCCATCTTTCCTCTTTTCATTAAGAAATAAGAAAAATTAAAAGGGAATAAAGTGTACTTGGGAGCAGCAAGATAGAAAGAAGAAGACATGGATGGAGAGTACCAGAAATAAAAGAGGCTTTATACGTGTGACTGATGAGATGTGTGAGGTTAGTAATAGAAGAAAATACTTTGATTTCAATGAATAAAGAGCAATCCCACTTACTCTGTACTATAATAGCATCTCTCATGATATTAAATTTTTTTTCCCTGTATAACTAGTTCCTTTACACATTTGGGGTTATACATTCTTGTGACTTATTGTTGGAGATCTCAACTGGTGAAAGCTCCCTCCTTTGTGCTGGAAGGAACCCTGCAGGGTGCCCCTGTGAGAAACACATGCCAGCAGCATGCATCTCTCAACAGTGTAAGTAACTTCAAAAGAAAGTGTTTGACATTACCACAGGGAGATATTGGAAAAGAACTTAATGCAATTCTATGCCAAGCAGACTTAATTCAGTGTGGAGAAAATATATAATTAGGTAATAATGACTAAGAATTAGGTGGTTATTGTCAGTATACATCGTTTAAAATTGAGTAAAACTGAAATTTTAGAAATATCAACTTACAGTTATTTAGAATGGAAATATTAAACAGGGAAAAATTCTACTATTTTTCCCATTCTATAGCCATTATTTTGTGATATTCAAGCAATTCAGACACAGGCAACATAATTTCTGAAATGATTTTGAAAATACAACTTTTAATTACGGAATGCCACAAAACAAGAATAGTTGTTTCTTTTCACTTCAACTACCTGAAAAAAACACTATTTGTAGAAGTAAGTAGATACATATCAAATCACACTGAATTTCAGGCTGTTCCTGTGGGTTCTTCTGTGGTTTAGTGAAATAAACAATATAATCTGAACATACTCTACTGATTTAAATATTCAACATGGTAAGATAACTTTTTTCTAATATTTTCTGGAAGGAATTTTATTTCAGGGTGAATATTATATTTTATATATAATTTACTTTTCAAGTTCCAAGGTTTATTAAATGGCCATATATGACAACATCAAGGGGCTTTTAAAAGATTTAACAAGTGCAATACATTTAATCATTTTCTATAGCAATATTTTTCAAATTCCAAATATGAAATTAAGCAAATGAACAACAGTATTGTAAAATACACTGCTATAGAACTAAGTTTATATGTTAAATTATAACTAAGATTACAGACTGTGAAACCATGAAATAAATATTATCTTAGACCAGTGATTTGCAATCAGTATACAATACAAAATAAAATACAAAATAAATCAATGAAGGTGAATAAAAAATAAAGGCAAACTTCTAAGATAAGGACAGACAGAAAATTAGTATGCATAAATCCATGCTATAATGTTCTACAATCAAATTAAAATGGGCCACAAATTCAGGTCTGAGCTTCCTAATTTTCAATATTAGTCTTTTTATCCATTATTTCTCTTTTTTAGAACTAGCAAAGATTACATTTAAATGGTGTAGGTAATCATAAAATCTGGTTCTTTATTCTAGCTGTTGAGGCTTGAAGTTCAAAAGAAACAAAGTAAAGGTTTGTGGGCTTTAAAAAAATTGATTTCAATGAATTTCTATTGGTCACCTAGAAATGGAACCGCTGTGCCTAGCCATATGAGAGATATTTTTAGAAATATGAATTTCTCATCATTCCTGAAATAACTTAGTTTCATCAATGCAACAAGTGTGTTTGGGGCACTTACTACATACTCAGCACTATGTTAGGGTCCAGGAATATAAGTTAAATATAATTTTATCCTTTCCTTAGATTTATTTCTAGTTCAGTGGAGGGGATAGACAATTATAATACATCAGGTTAAAGTTTTCATAGAAATGTAAGGAACAGGAAGAGAACAGAGACAAATAAACCATTAATGTTGTTTTAAAAGTCATAATTTAGTAAGTTTTCTCTTGAACTACAACAATATTTTAAGTAGAATAATTGATTCTGTATAAGTAAAGCATTAAAGATCTACAGAACTGAATGTTTGACACAGTAAATACAGTAACAGTAACAAAGTAAGAACAGTGCAGTTGATAGATACAGACACAGCTATAGATATAGCTAGCACTCAGCACTCTGAAACCTCTAAGAGACTAGAAGAGATGGTATTGTCTATTCAACCGTCATAATCTCTGTGAATTCCATTTGTGCTTTGAATATTGTTTGTGTTTATATTCTGTTTAATTCTTAAAATAGCTTTCACCTTACCCTATCATCCCCTATTATGCACTGAATTTAGAATCAGTGGGACTCTTTCTTGTTTCCAAAACATTCCCATGCCAAAAACTCTTGCAAAAAGAATGCAACTTAGATATACAAATGACATCAGAGATGGCTATGGATAGAGATAAAGAAACTGCCTTCTGACCTTGCTTTCTAATTGTTTTCCAGTTACTTAATATCCTTTAATATATTGATTCTTTTCTCCAGATCCCTGAGGGTCTCACTGTATCCTTATAATATCCTATCACTGGTCTAAGATGGTATTTATTTCATGATTTCACAGTCTGTAATCTTAGTTATAATTTAACACATAATTCCTTTTATTTATTGAGCTAGCTTGAATGAATCTGTTCTCCTAGATATCAAAAGAACTAATAAAGATAAGTTGTTACTAATACAGTCACAATTTTAGGAACAAGAAGAACAAGAAAGATACCAAAACAGTGTAATACTTTTCAATAAAAAAGCTGAAAGCTTAAATAAGATAAGGTTATTTTTATATACAACAAAAGAGCAAAATAATATTTTTATAAACCCTTCCAAGTAAATAAATGGGCACTACACAAATTTTGATTAATATCTGTTCTCCATATGGATTACAGGTTCAATATAAACTATATAAATTTAGTATTTTCTTAAAATAGGTTTCAGAAGAGGTTGTATAATTTACTACTCAGGCTTTATTTTAGTATACATTTTATTATCTGCAAGGAATAACTAAAGAGTTATTCAGTTCAATCTTTCCAGAAAAACATATAGACTTAAATAAATCTGAGACTGTGTTATCTGTTGATAAATACAATGTGAATATGGCGTGGTGTGTTAAATAAGGTACACTTACACTTGTAATCTATAACCTCCAAAATATCCATGTCTTAAAAAAATTAAATCTTATATTTGATTCACATAAAAGTTCAATATGGGTGTTTTTAGTCTGCCTTTTCCAAATTGTAATTTAGTTGCCTAGGCTTCTTCCATCGTGTGGCTCCATTATATTGAACATACAGATAGCAAAGTTGTTTTCATTCCACCCAGCCAGAAAGGAAGTGAATCTGTAGGTTCACATATGTGAGGATTTTCTGGGCAAGGTCTGGACTTGGCACACATCTCTTTTCATATTCCATTGTCCAGAGCTCAATCACATGGTCATATCTAACTTCTAAAGAGATTGGAAAACACAGTCGAACTTTTTGCCAGGAAAAAGAGCAAACAGATTTGATGAATATTTGGCAGTCTGGACCACATGTAGTAATACAAAATATGTATTCAAGTTAATCCATTTATAATAAAATTATTTATGTGAATTGTCATAAAATTTTCTTTAAGTTATTTTAACACTGTTTAGTACATGCAAAATAGTTTACATTTATTCTTTAGCTATTGTGGTATAAACTTCAAATAATGCTTATTGCTTCTCCTATATATTCAGCAAAGACAGCAAAATAAAGATATAGGTTATATAACTGACCTAAAAATTCAACATTATTTCTCTAAAATTGTTACTTATTCTTATGATAAGCCAGATACTTAAATGATGTTGTTGTTTTATGTTTAGTAAATTTGGAAAATTATATGGAAAGAGAAAAATTAAAAATATTAACTAATATGAATTTAGTAGATCATGAATGTTGATAACTCTTTGAATTACCCTAGTATGCTACAATTGATTTAGAAGTAGATAAGGAGATTGGTGAATTGTTGTTTTTGTTTCAAATGTGCATAGATTGGATAGTATTAATAGTTTTTTGTTGTTGTTGTTTGTTTTTTGCTTATTTATTCTAATTGGAAGATAAACATTTAGTACAAAAGTTATTTAAAGAGGGAGACTATTTGAACCTAAATGCAATGTCCCCAGATTAATCATCCAAGGAAATATTAATTTAGTTTATCTCATCTTCTAGTGTTTTATTCTACATTTGTTGAGTACCTACATGTATAAACTCACTCTCAAAAATCATATAAGTTGAGAACGTGTGGAAGGAAGACCTTTGCTGTCCTGGCTCTCTTGACCTCTGAGCTTTCAGCAGCTGCTTTGAGGAGAGTGAAAAGGATTTTCTTCCAAGAGAATAAAGCATTGTGCACTGTGGCTCCTGCAGACTCTGCCGACTTGGAACCTGGATACTCCAGCTATTGCCAAGGTGCTGCTGAGTAGATGAAAGGCTCTTGCTGCTCCAGCCAGGAGTCAGGACTCTGCCTCTGAGGTGGGAGAGCCAACTTCAGGACACCCGTCCAAAAGAGACCTCCCAGCTCCACGTAATATCAAACGGCAAAAATCTCCCAGAGATCTCCATATCAACACCAGCACCCAGCTTCACTCAACGACCAGCAAGCTACAGTGCTGGACAACCTATGCCAACCATATAGCAAAACAGGAACACAACCCCACCCACTAGCAGAGAGGCTGCCTAAAATCATAATAAGTCCACAGACACCCCAAAACACACCACCAGACGTGGACCTGCCCACTAGAGAGACAAGATCTAGCCTCATACACCACAACACAGGCACTAGTCCCCTCCACCAGGAAGCCTACACAACCCACTGAACCAACCTTAGCCACTGGAGACAGACATCAAAAACAACGGGAGCTACGAACTTGCAGCCTGCAAAAAGGTGAACCCAATCACAGTAAGATAAGCAAAATGAGAAGACAGAAAAACACACAGCAGATGAAGGAGCAAGATAAAAACCCACCAGACCTAACAAATGAAGAGGAAATAGGCAGTCTACCTGAAAAAGAGTTCAGAATAATGATAGTAAAGATGATCCAAAATCTTGGAAATAGAATGGACAAAATGCAAGAAGCAGTTAACAAGGACCTAGAAGAAATAAAGATGAAACAGACAATGATGAACAACACAATAAATGAAATGAAAAATACTCTAGATGGGATCAATAGCAGAATAAATGAGGCAGAAGAACGGATAAGTGACCTGGAAGATAAAATAGTGGAAATAACTACTGCAGAGCAGAATAAAGAAAAAAGAATGAAAAGAACTGAGGACAGTCTCAGAGACCTCTGGGACAACATTAAACGCACCAACATTCGAATTATAGGGGTTCCAGAAGAAGAAGAGAAAAAGAAAGGGACTGAGAAAATATTTGAAGAGATTATAGTTGAAAACTTCCCTAATATGGGAAAGGAAATCGTTAATCAAGTCCAGGAAGCACAGAGAGTCCCATACAGGATAAATTCAAGGAGAAATACGCCAAGACACATATTAATCAAACTGTCAAAAACTAAATACAAAGAAAGCATATTAAAAGCAGCAAGGGAAAAACAACAAATAACACACAAGGGAATCCCCATAAGGTTAACAGCTGATCTCTCAGCAGAAACTCTACAAGCCAGAAGGGAGTGGCAGGACATACTGAAAGTGATGAAGGAGAAAAACCTGCAACCAAGATTACTCTACCCAGCAAGGATCTCATTCAGATTTGATGGAGAAATTAAAACCTTTACAGACAAGCAAAAGCTGAGAGAGTTCAGCACCACCAAACCAGCTTTACAACAAATGCTAAAGGAACTGCTCTAGACAAAAACACAAGAGAAGGAAAAGTCCTATAATAACGAACCCAAAACAATTTAGAAAATGGGAATAGGAACATACATATCGATAATTACCTTAAATGTAAATGGACTAAATGCTCCCACCAAAAGACACAGATTGGCTGAATGGATACAAAAACAAGACCCATATATATGCTGTCTACAAGAGACCCACTTCAGACCTAGAGACACATACAGACTGAAAGTAAGGGGATGGAAAAAGATATTCCATGCAAATGGAAACCAAAAGAAAGCTGGAGTAGCAATTCTCATATCAGACAAAATAGACTTTAAAATAAGGACTATCAGAAGAGACAAAGAAGGACACTACATAATGATTAAGGGATCGATCCAAGAAGAAGATATAACAATTGTAAATACTTATGCCCCCAACATAGGAGCACCTCAATACATAAGGCAAATACTAACAACCAT
>NW_006781519.1:4512005-4530418 GCF_000442215.2 Lipotes vexillifer | reverse complement strand
GGAGGTGTGGGATAGGGAGGGTGGGAGGGAGGGAGACAAAGAGGGAAGAGATATGGGAACATATATATATGTATAACTGACTCACTCTGTTATAAAGCAGAAACTAACACACCATTGTAAAGCAATTATACCCCAATAAAGATGTTAAAAAAAATCATATAAGTTGTATTATTATTGCTATTTTACAGATGAGTAAATGTCTATCATGCCATATTAGTTTCTTACGACTGACATAGGTGACTTAACAGAAATTTATCATGTCAGAGTTCCGGAGGCTAGAAATCTGAATCAGAGGTTTCAAAAGTGCCGTGCTCTTTCTGTGGACTCTAGAGGAGAATCCTTCCTTGCTTCTTCTACCTTCTGGTGTTTTTGGCAATCCTTGGCATTTCTTGACTCATGGATGCGTCACACCAGTCACGTGGTTGCCTTCTCTGTGTATATTTTCATGTTGTCTTCCCTCTGTGTATTTTTATCTTTGTGTCCGTATTCCCTCTCTTTATAAAGGTAATTTATGAATTAAGTCCCACCCTGATGACCTCATTTGAACTTTGTTACAGCTGCAAAGACCCTGTCTCCAAATAAAGACACATTCTGAGGTACTGAAAATTACTTTAACATATTTGCCTGGGGCAGGGTGGGAGGGTGGGAACAATTCAACCATTAACACATACCTAAGTATTGATTGGACAATCTGGCTCAAGAGTCCACACTCTTCTTCATAGCATCTGACACATTCTGGTAGCAGGTGTTATTCTGTGCTGAGTGTTCAAATAGGGCCAGCAAACAAGGTGATTTAAACAAATAAAGAGTTCACACTCTTAACTACTATTCTCTCTCTTTCTCTGTCAGCCTATATCTGTGTATCTAGCTAGCTATCTATCTATCATCTATCTACCTATCTAACATTAATAGAATGCCAAAGAAAGAGCCTGCTCACTTCATCTGTACTATTAAGAGTCAAATGTTACGTTTACTATATTTTGCTAGTTTTACATGTTTGTGTGTCTCTTGCAGTAGATTATAAGGTTCTTGCAGGCAATAATTCTTCTTATTCATAATGATTTCTCCTACAGTGCATTGCATATAGTAAATACTTAGCACTTAATGAAATGATTTCTTATCATGACTAGTGATAAGAGTAGGACTCTTAGGTTTTCTTCAATACAAGTGATTTTCTATAAGATGCAATAAGTTATGGCATTTAAAGTGATATTTTATGCTCATCTTTATTATATACCAGAGCAAAATTTGAAGTTTGTAAAACTTTTATTTAATTTTGTCTCTTTTTCGTCTGGATTATATGGTGAGTGGACACACACACACAGTTTTTATTTATTAAGACATTCTTTTGGTGTTTTGCTACCCTGACAACTTTGCTCTTCTGACAATGACTTTCTATCCTGACACTTGATAAATTAGTGTTGGGAGTAGAGGTTAGACTATGCTATTTTAGGACATCTGTGACTCACATCATGATTCACATTCTGGCATGTTCTAATGAGAGATCAATAATGTTTTCACAGAGACCCTATAATGTTTTATAAATGATAAGAGGTTAGTGTAAAAGTGCAGGAGACAAAGTACTAATCATATGTCTACCTGAAGGAATTTGGTTTTGCTTTTTATTTTTTGAATCACACCTTGAACATAAAAGTGTGAAGATATAAATAAATACAAATACCAGAGTTTGTTGGGTTGTCAGGCTGCCTCTTAAAAATGGATATATTTAGTTACTACTGAAAAAATATGTGACTACTGTCATTATCCTATCTCACATTATCTTTTAAACATATCTTTATCTAAATACTTTGTGAATCATAAAAATTTGTCAATATGTTTAGTGAAGAGAATTATTGATTGTATATTCCAAATTAAATTACAGTTTCCAAAGCACTTACAAATTGTCTTTACATGAGGCTAATGCTTACAAATATAGGAAGGCTTATGTGATGAATATGACCAAACTCAAGGTTTTTTGAAAAGGTGAGACAGGAGATGAGGCTGGCAAACATGGCTTGTGGCTAGTGTCATGTCTTGCTAAATAGTTTGGACTTTGTAAAGAGTAGAGATCTCTGAAATATTTTGAGTAAAAATGATGTATGATGAGACCTGTGTTTAGGGAAAAGTAATTTGATGGCAGTGAGAGAGACATATTAGAATAAAGAGAAACAAGAAGCTGGAAGTTCAACTCTACTCCAGTAAAGGTTAATATATATTGAGATTATTTTCTAATATTTTGTAATGTGAGCAGTCATTCTTGTGAAAATATATAGAAGTTGGAATTTTAGATCTTTAATTCAGGAGAGTAGCAAAAGCTCGAGACAGATTTGAAGTTGGAGTTATAGATGGTATAGGGTGGTTGAGAGAGCAGACTGAAATAAATTTCAATTCTATAAAATGCATGCAGAGAATCTACATTGTGCTAAGAACTATGCTAAGCTCTGAGGATAAAATATCAACAAGATTAGCTCTTTGCCCTTAACAGATCTCAAAGCCTATAAAAATAGTGAAGGTATGCAAATAATCATACTTATCAATATCCAAAATAATAATGTACACTTGGAGATGTTGATAAGTGTTATGATGATCTATTGTCAAGTAATTTTAGAAAACACAACCTACTAAACTTACAATAAGTAAAAAAAAACATATATAATAAGCCTCTTACAGGCTTTGGGTGCTGGATATTGTATTAAGTATTGTATGTGGAATATCTCTTTAATCCCCATAGCAATCCTATATTTATGTACATTTTTTGGATTAGAAAACTGAGACTTAGAGTGTTTAAGTAATCTATCTAAAGTTATAAAGCTATATGGATAATTATTTTGCTTTACTCTGGAATAAATACTTCCATTTACATATAGTATGTTGTTTTTTGTTTTTGTTTTGCAGTATGCGGACCTCTCACTGTTGTGACCTCTCCCGTTGCAAAGCACAGGCTCACGGGCCTAGCCGCTCCGCGGCATGTGGGATCTTCCTGGACCAGGGCACAAACCCGTGTCTCCTGCATCGGCAGGTGGACTCTCAACCACTGCGCCACCAGGGTAGCCCCATATAGTATATTTTGATGAAATGAGTTTTCAGCTGAATAATATATTATAAATCATAGGATAACAGACCAATATCAGTATTTTAACCCAGAAAATCTGACCATATGGATGAGCTTTTAACCACTGTATCACACATTAGGATAGTCAAGGTACTGAGAAAACTTGAGACTAAACAAGTAACCTATTCAACTATCTTTAAAGGTGTAACAAACCTGATTGTAGAGGAACAAGCTTTTAAAATTTTTATATGCCCAAATTTAACTATTACCACCTAAGCACAGCTTTCCACTTAGTTCTAGTTATGAATAATAGTTATTTAAAGAAAATCAAACACAAACATACACACACACATATTTTATCAATATTTATATGTTTCTACTAAGTGTGGACAATCGTACAAAGACTCTATCCTATCTTAAAGGTGTTATTCATAGTTTAAAAAATCGTGGGTATTTATAGACTGAGTCCCATGTTGTTGAACTAACTGCTATTTGAAAATTTAATTCCCAAATGTTCAATTTTAAGGTTATTATACATAATGTAAAATCAGTGTGGAAAACAAGCAAACAAACAGAAAGAACACTTTACACTTGTGATTGTGTTATGCAAGTCATAAAAACTGACATAGTACATTACCAATATCTGGTCATCTAAATAAAAATGTACATAAGCAGTCTTGCTCTAAATTCCTAGCTAGTATCATTTACAATATCAATGCCTTCAGTTTATTTCAATGTTATGGGACTCAAGAATTTCCGGGACTGAAACCTGTGGTTTGCTATTTATATACAGATAAATACAAAGCTACGTATGTTGGAAACAGATTTTTGTAGAGAAACATCACAATTGTTGAGGTAATTTTTTGTTGCCATCATAGAATCTTTTGATACATTTGCTAAAGTGTTCATATGAAGGAAGCATCATTCTTTTGTTAAAGTATAGCCTTGCCAATATGAATCTTAAAAAAATACTGCTGTTAAATTAGAGCATTTATGCATCTGTTACAAATATTACTTTATTCTGTCTTTTACTTCTTTCCTACTAGCTTACGTACCACCTATATTTATAAGACCTAAAGTCAACATCGGCCCTGCTACTTACTAGCCAAATGACAATAAATAGTCATTGATAGTCTTATGAAGTTCAGTTTTACTCATTCTAAAGTGGTGATAACATTTTTAATTGTATACATAACAAAATTATTGCAAGGATCAAATGAATAAATTATAAATAATTATTCATGTGAATTATAACATTCATATTTTTCATTGTTTTATTCTTTTGGTCCTTTACAATGTTTTTCACATGGTAGTATTCAATTAGTGTTTACTGATGAGTAGATTTACGATAAAGTATTCCATAAAATCAACTTCCTTTGAAAGTTTTTGTTTTTCCTCCAGGATACATACTTCAATTGAACTGCAGTATGTTTTGATGAAATGAGCAAGAAGCTTATGCTTTGGGACTGGTATTATTTTTCAGTTCTGTCACTAACAATTGTGTTCTTAGACAAGTCTTTTCTCACTTCTGGACCTTAATTTCCTCTTCTGATTTTCCAGTGGCTCAGCAACAGACTTTTAATACTTTTTTAATTGAAATAGAGTTGATTTACAATGTTGTGTTAGTGTCAGGTGTACCATACTCAGTGACAGACTTCTTAAAGTTCATAACATACAAGAACCACAACTAAATTTATCTCAAATTTTCTATTTATAAAACACTGTTTTGTGTCCTGTTGAAAGAATGTTCTCATAAATTTGTGATATAATAATTAGTAATTTGGTATTATATGTATGCTGTAAACAACAAAGTAATTGTTTAAATCTTCCCAGTAGAGTCAGAAAGAAATATTACTGTACTTGTTTTCACCTCCCAGATACAACTAGAAACCTATAAAATATCTACTAAAGAAAGCCCATCATTAATGAGTATAGATATTTAGCATGTGCAGATACATATATGTGGAAATTATAACATGGAATGAGTTTGTTTTTATTATTTAAAGCAGTTTAAAAAAGAAAAACAAGCTCCTATATACAGAGAAAGCATTGGTGGTTACCAGAGGTTGTGTTATCAAGTCCAAGCTCATACTGCTCACCATGCAACAGGCCAATAAATCAAGAAACTAGTTTTGGGGGCAAGGAATAGCAACTTTATTCAGAAAGCAAGCAGACTGAGAATATGTTGGACTAGTGTCCCAAAAAAACACCTTACCCAAGTTGTACTTTAGGCTTCATTTATACAAAAAGGAGAAGGGGTATAGCTGGTTGTTTCAAGCTTCTTGGTGCCTTTGTTTTTGCAGCTGTCCATGTAGGTCTGGTCACAATTGTTCCTATAAACCTCCAACAAGACAAATATTATTCTCTGTTCTGCAACTTTGTATCTCTATATGAATGGGAAAATGTTATACATTTAAAGGTCAGAGCCTTGAGAATGGACTATCCTGTATATTTCAGGCTATATACAGCATTTTTTTTACAAAAGGTGCAGAGCCAGTATGACTAAGCACAGGCAACAGAGCTAAAGGAATAGATTCAATATGGAGTCACATTTGTTCTCTGTTATAGTGGTGGTGGGTGAGGGGTGGGCAAAATGGGTGAAGGTAATCAAAAGTACAAACTTCAAGTTACAAAATAAATAAGTCATGGGGATGTAATGTACAGTGTGGTGACTATAATTAATACTGTATTGCATATTTGAAAGTTGCTAAGAGAGTAGATCTTAAAAGTGCTCATCACAAGAAAAACAATTTATGAATATGTATGGTGACAGATGTTAACTAGACTTGTGGTGATCATTTCTCAATGTATACAAGTATGGAATCACTATGTTGTACATCTGAAACGAATACAATATTATTTGTCAATTATACCTCTATAAAAACCCAAAATCAAACAAAACAAACAAGAAAATGATAAAATATAAAGGGAGATAGGCATAAATTAGTTGACATAATTTTGACTAAGAAAAGATAAGCAAGTATGAAATAATTTTACACTTATAGTATGTATTTGCTAAAGGAATTACAATAAATTAATGCTTTGAATGATCTGAATGAATCATAAAAGACTTCCTGGAAGAGGGAAGGAAGTATTGAGTGTGATTTAAAATATAAATAAAAACAATAATAACTGGTGGAGTGTGATGGAGGTTGATAAGAAAGCATCCTGAGGGGAATTAGGAAACTGTACAGGGAAATACAAAGAAGTAACAAAAAGAAATGAATTTCACAAGATAAGCATGTGAGGGTGGTAAAGGAAGAATGGAAGAGGGAATAAACAGGGGACAGGCATTCAAGTCAGAGCTCAGATATTTGTAGTAATTTTATACTCAAACAGAGTTTTGATATGATGAAAAAGCTTTCTGAGGAAAATTATTCTATCAATTCTACTGATTAGCGAATAAAGAGATCAGAGCAGTTACTCAGGTTAGGAAAGTGCCTCAATAATCCAGACATAACTTTACAAAGGACTGGGAGGTGCTCATTGGGTGTGGAAATGGAGAGATTCGGGAATATATTTGAGAGATTGACAAGTAAAGAATTGACAGACTTCAACAGTGGACTGTGAGTGTGCACCCATGTGTGTGTGTGCGTGTGTGCATGCATAGATAAGAGGAGGAGAATAGCATTAAGCATTTTAGCTAGGATTGAAGGTGTTCCAGAAAGGCAATAAGAATATTAAATTCAAAGGTAGTAAAAATGAAGACTGAAAGTCTTAAATTCAATGTCCTTTAGACAAAAAATCACCTATAACCACATTTAATGAATCTGTCTCACTAAAGAGTGTTTGCAAGTTTAAAACTATTTATATTTCTGTTTTTATCAATATTCAATTTTGTCTTTTTATTATACTAATCTAGCTTGGTGGCACTTAAATTCACAGCTAGACCTTTAAAATGAGAAAACATGGTAGTTTACCTGAAAACATTAGGGATTTATTCACATTAATATGACCAGAAAAAAAGTTTATGCAATATCAATGTCTATATCCTGTCATTAATCTGTGGTGTTATTAAGTTAGTTAGCTTGTGTTCAAAGATCTCAAGGGACAAATTGATATCAGTGGCAACTGCCTTCTTGAGATCTGTATTGAATCTGTTGAGTTTTCAATGCTCATACGTTTTGCAATCTTTTCACTTCACTCTACCTAGAGAAGTAATCTTAATAACTTTACTTGAACTATTTTTCTGCACTTGGTATTTATTTTCTACTTAAAGAAAACAAAATGCAGACAAGAGATTTGTTAGGTAGTGGTTAACATCTCTTTTCCTTTTTATATGTCTTTATTGACATTACTATCCCCACAGACATGAAAAAATAGGATATAGACTGATGTTCATTCATATCAGTGTCCTAGGGCCACCTTAACACATTATTATGAACTTTGTGGTTTAAAATATCAGAAATTTCAGAGACAAGTTTTCTCTTAGTTCTAGATACCAGAAGTCAGAAATTAAGGTGTCAGTAGAGCCACGCTCCCACAAAAGGTTCCAGGAGAGAATCTATCCTTACATCTTCTAGTGTCCAGTGCTTCTGGAACTCCTTTGTTTGTGGTGGCATAGCTCCAATCTCTGTCTCTCAGTATTCTTCACATGTGTGCATGAAATCTCCCCTCCTTTCTCTTATAAGGACAACAGTCTTTCTTTGTTGATTTCATCTCAGTATCCCTAACTAAATCAAATCTTCAAAGACTTAATAGCCAAATTAGTTTTCACTCACCAGGTTAATTTAGTACATGTCTCCAAAGGTGTTATATTCTGCTCAGTAGAAGTCTTAACTACAGTGAAATTGCAACAGATTTTGTGAGTGCTAAAATTGCAAACTTCCAATACCTGTTAAATATTCCAGCACCAAAAAGAGTTTATAATTAATCTGTAGGAATAATTTGTTTCTGAGTGAGATAAATAAATGGCTTCTGGAAAGAGGCTACATACCTGTCTTCAGCACAGATTTCCTAAATATGGAGTTAAAAACACTTAGAGCAAGTTCCAGCTTCATACCAACAAGCTCAATGATCTTGAGCAAATCAATTACTCTTTCTGAACCTCAAGTTCCTCATCTATAAAACAGAATTTTTTTTTAAATTTCTGTATCCAACTTACAACTTAGACAATGAGAAATAAAATGTTATGTAGGCATAATATTATGCCCACGTTAGATGAAACCATTCCTAATAATTCCATTTAAGATACTTTTTTGCTCTAATTTTGCTTTGCTTATATTTATTAAAAATGATCTTATCTCCCTTCAGAATTACTATTATGCTTGTACAATACAACATATATTCAATGTACACCTTGTGAATATTTTAAATCATCTCAAAATCATAACAAATAAGGTATATTGTGCTCAGCTATAATAGGTTTTATAACATTAAAAGTCCACAGAGATTTCCTGCTTCTTCATTAGTTCATTTTTCTGGTTATTTATGTTGACTCTTAGACTCAAATCTGCTTTGCTATATTTTGCTTTATACCACTGTGGCTGGAATTCTACAAATTATGATTCCTACATTCACTTGACAGCTGGTTTCCAGCTACCTTCTGCCAATAGGAGGCACTAGCAGGAGGTCAGAAGGCAGGAAGAAGAAAGGAACTTTATACTTCTGGCTCTCCAAGTGTGGCAGCTGGCAGTTGTTGACACTTGCCTCTAGTCTAGGATTTTTTGTTAGCGTCTCTGGTATTACCTATTCTTCCTTTTTGATTTTCAAGGCCTTATCTCCACCCCATAATCTTTTTTACTCGTTTATACTCTCCCTCATAGTACCTTAGAAACTAAATCCATCTGCTTGGAATACCAAGGGTAGTTTCTGTTTTCCTGACTGGACCTTCACTGAAACATTCATACAAATTGATTTTTAAAGAGATTTAGTAAAAAGCAAAATAAATAAATAACAAAAAAATAATATACATGACTTTGAAAATGAAAAGAAACCCCAGAAATTTTACATAGGTTCCATGTGAAATCTTATCCTGTAAGGCAAAAGTGAAAGTCAATGCTATATATACTATACACTAAAGGTGATTTACCACATGAATAAGCTGTGAACAGAAAAAGGCAAAGCATACTTATCTAATGCAACAGAACTATTTTTCCTTTTGAAATCTGTTCATCATTAAGTATCTTGTGCAAGGAAATCAGTTGTATCTTTTTAGCAGTTTAACTGTTTGATTACTCTCACATCAACATTACTGCTTTATTTATTTATTTATTGTTTTTTTATTCAGGGTGTGCTTGTTAGGAGAGTCAGTCAAATCCACTGCATGCATAGTATCCATCTGGGTTATATAGCTTTGCCCTCATATGACTAGGGGGAAAGGGGATTTCATGAAAATAAGCTGATGATCCTTTGCTATGCCTTGGAGTAAAGTATTTTCTCTCTGATTGAGGAGTCTTACGTCTTCTGACAACATACATGACACAATAACAGGCTAACATTTTAGCTTAGGGGGAAATCAAATCCCATAGTAGATACTATTTTTCCATCACATTGAAAATTCTTTAAAATCTAAATTTTAGGATCCACATAACATTCCATAAAATATATATACTGCTGTTTAAAAATAATTACTCTCTTGTTGAATATATAATTATTTCCACATTACTCTGCTCTTATAAATCACTTTGTAATTAATAACTTTATATATAAATCATTTATAAATCTTTATAAATCTTTATAAATCTTCTTTATATATAAATCTTTTTTAACAACTTTATTGGAGTATAATCACTTTACAATGGTGTGTTAGTTTCTGCTTTAGAACAAAGTGAATCAGTTATACATACACATATGTTCCCATATCTCTTCCCTCTTGCATCTCCCTCCCACCCTCCATATCCCACCCCTCTAAGTGGTCAAAAACCACCGAGATTATCTGATCCCCCCGTGCTATAGCTTCCCACTACATATCTATTTTATGTTTGGTAGTGTATATATGTCCATGCCACTCTCTCAGTTTGCCACAGCTTACCCTTCCCCCTCCCCATATCCTCAAGTCCATGCTCTAGTAGATCTGTCTTTATTCCCATCTTACCCCAAGGTACTTCATGACCTTTATTTTTTCTTAGATTCCATATATATATATATATATATGTGTGTGTGTGTGTGTGTGTGTGTGTGTGTTAGCATACGGTATTTGTTTTTCACTTTCTGACTTACTTTACTCTGTATGACAGACTCTAGGTCCATCCACCTCACTACAAATAACTCAATTTCGTTTATTTTTATGGCTGAGTAATATTCCATTGTATGCATATGCCACATCTTCTTTATCAATTCATCTCTTGATGGACACTTAGGTTGCTTGCATGTCCTGGCTAGTGTATTTATTTAATTTTGGCTGTGTTGGGTCTTCATTCCTGTGCAAGGGCTTTCTCTAGTTGTGGCAAGTGGCAGCCATTCTTTATTGTGCTGCACAGGACTCTCAGCATTGCGGCATCACTTGTTACGGAGCACAGGCTCCACAGGTGCAGGCTCAGTAATTGTGGCTCACGGGCTTAGTTGCTCCGTGGCATGTGGGATCTTCCCAGACCAGGGCACAAACCTGTGTCCTCTGCATTAGCAGGCAGATTCTCAACCACTGCACCACCAGGGAAGACCCCTGCCTATTGTAAATACAGTTACAGTGAATATTTTGATACATGACTCTTTTTGAATTATGGTTTTCTCAGGGTATATGCCCAGTAGTGGGGTTGCTGTGTCGTATGGGAGTTCTATTTGTAGTTTTTTAAAGAAACTTCCATACTGTTCTCAATAGTGGCTGTATCAATTTACATTCCCACCAACAGTGCAAGAGTGTTCCATTTTCTCCACACCCTCTCCAGCATTTATTGTTTCTAGATTTTTTGATGATGGCCATTCTAACTGGTGTGCGGTGATATCTCATTGTAGTTTTGATTTGAACTTCTCTAATCATTAATGATGTTGAGCATTCTTTCATGCTTGTTGGCAATCTGTATATCTTCTTTGGAGAAATGTCTCTTTCGGCCTTCTGCCCATTTTTGGATTGGGTTGTTTGACTTTTTGTTATTGAGGGAGTTGCTTTTAAATTTTGCAGATTAATCCTTTGCCAGTTGCCTCATTTGCAAATATTTTCTCCCATTCTGAGGGTTGTCTTTTGGACTTGTTTATGGTTTCCTTTGCTGTGCAAAAGCTTTGAAGTTTCATTAGGTCCCATTTGTTTATTTTTGTTTTTATTTCCATTTCTCTAGGAGGTGGGTCAAAAAGGATCTTGCTGTGATTTATGTCATAGAGTGTTCTGCCTATGTTTTCCTCTAAGAGTTTGATAGTTTCTGGCCTTACATTTAGGTCTTTAATCCATTTTGAGCTTATTTTTGTGTATGGTGTTAGGGAGTGATCTAATCTCATACTTTTACATGTACCTGTCCAGTTTTCCCAGCACCACTTATTGAAGAGGCTGTCCTTTCTCCACTGTATATTCCTGCCACCTTTATCAAAGATAAGGTGACCATATGTGTGTGGGTCTGTCTCTGGGCTTTCTATCCTGTTCCATTGATCTATCTTTCTGTTTCTGTGCCAGTACCAGACTGTCCTGATTACTGTAGCTTTGTAGTATAGTCTGAAGTCAAGGAGCCTGATTCCTCCAGCTCCATTTTTTGTTCTCAAGATTGCTTTGCCTATTCAGGGTCTTTTGTGTTTCCATACAATTTGCAAAATTTTTGTTCTACTTTGGTGAAAAATGCCAGTGTCAGTTTGGTAGGGATTGCATTGAATCTGTTGATTGCTTTGGGCAGAAGACTTAAGGTTGATTCTTCCAATCCAAGAACCATGTATATCTCTCCAACTATTTGTATTATTTTTAATTTCTTTCATCATTGTCTTATAATTTTCTGCATACAGGTCTTTTGTCTCCCTAGGTAGGTTTGTTCCTAGATATTTTATTCTTTTTGTTGCAGTGATAAATGGGATTGTTTTCCTAATTTCACTTTCAGAGTTTTCATCATTAGCGTATAAGAATGTCAGAGATTTCTGTGCATTAATTTTGTATCCTGCTACTTTACCAAATTCATTGATTAGCTCTAGTAGTTCTCTGGTAGCATCTTTAGGATTCTCTATGTATAGTATCATGTCACCTGCAAACAGTGACAGCTTTATTTCTTCTTTGTGAATTTGGATAGCTTTTATTTCTTTTTCTTCCCTGATTGCTGTGGCTCAAACTTCCAAAACTATGTTGAATAAGAGCAGAGAGAGTGGACAACATGTCTTTTTCCTGATCTTAGTGGAGATGCTTTTAGTTTTTTCACCATTGAGGACCATGTTGGCTGTGAGTTTGTAATATATGGCCTTTACTCTGTTGAGGAAAGTTCTCTCTATGCATACTTTCTGCAGGGCTTTTAATCATAAATTGGTGTTAAATTTTGTCAGAAGCTTTCTCTGCATCTATTGAGATGATCATATGGTTTTTCTCCTTTAATTTGTTAATATGGTTTATCACATTGATTGATTTGCATATATTGAAGAATCCTTGCATTCCTGGAATAAAACCCACTTGATCATGGTGTATGATCCTTTTAATGTGCTCTTGGATTCTGTTTGCTAGTATTTTGTTGAGGATTTTTGCATCTCTGTTCATCAGAGATATTGGCCTGTAGTGTTCTTTCTTTGTGACATCTTTGTCTGTTTTTGGTATCAGGGTGATGGTGGCTTCTTAAAATGAGTTTGGGAGTGTTCCTCCCTCTGCTATATTTTGGAAGAGTTTGAGAAGGATAGGTGTTATCTCTTCTCTAAATGTTTTATAGAATTCGCCTTTGCCAGTTGTTACTTCTACTTTTTAATTTCTAATTCTATTGATTTGAGTCTTCTCCCTTTTTTTCTTGATGAGTCTGGCTAATGGTTTATCTATTTTGTTTATCTTCTCAAAGATCCACCTTTTAGTTTTATGGATCTTTGCTATCGATTCCTTCATTTCTTTTCATTTATTTCTGATCTGATTTTTATGATTTATTTCCTTCTGCTAACTTTGGGGTATTTTTGTTCTTATTTCTCTAATTGCTTTAGGTGCAAGTTTAGGTTGTTTATTGGAGATGTTTCCGGTTTCTTAAAGTACAATTGTATTGCTATAAACTTCCCTCTTAGAACTGCTTTTGCTGCATCCCATAGGTTTTGGGTCATTGTGTCTCCATGGTCACTTGTTTCTATGTAATTTTTGATTTCCTCTTTGATTTCTTCAGTGATCGCTTTGTTATTTAGTAGTGTATTGTTTAGCCTCTATGTGTTTGTATTTTTTACAGATATTTTCCTGTAATTGATGTCTAGTCAGTTTGCATTTTGTTTGGAAAAGTTACTTGATATGAATTTAATTTTCTTAAATTCACCAAGGTTTGATTTGTGACTAAAGATATGATCTGTTCTGGAGAATATTCTTTGAGAAACTGAGGAGAAAGTGTATTCTGTTGTTTTTGAATGGAATGCCCTATAAATATCAGTTAAATCCAAGTTATCTAAAGTGTCATTTAAAGCTTGTGTTTCCTTATTTATTTTCATTTTGGATGATCTGTCCATTGGTGAAAGTGGGTTGTTAAAGTCCCCTGTTATGATTGTGTTACTGTCATTTCCCCATTTTATGGCTGTCAGCATTTGCATTATGTATTGAGGTGCCCCTATGTGGGGTGCATAAATATTTACTATTGTTATATACTCTTCTTGGATTTAACCCTTGATCATTATGTAGTGTCCTTCTTTGTTTCTTGTAATAGTCTTTATTGTACAGTCTACTTTGTCTGATATGAGATTTGCTACCCAGCTTTCTTTTGATTTCCATTTGCATGGGATAGCTTTTTCCATCCCCTCACTTTCAGTTTGTATGTGTCCCTGTTTCTGAAGTGGGTCTCTTGTAGATAGCATATATATGGGTTTTGTTTTTGCATCGATTAAGCCAGTCTGTTTCTTTTGATGGGAGCATTTAATCCATTTAAATTTAAGGCAATTTTCGATATGTATGTTCCTATTCCCATTTTCTTAATTGTTTTGGGCTTGTTATTGTAGGTCTTTTCCTTCTCTTGTGTTTCTTGCCTAGAGAAGTTCCTTTATCATTTGTTGTAAAGCTGGTTTAGTGGTGCTGAACTCTCTCAGCTTTTGCTTGTCTGTAAAGGTTTTAATTTCTCCTTCAAATCTCAATTCGAACCTTGCTGGGTGGAGTAATCTTGGTTGTAAGTGTTTCTCCTTCATCACTTTGAATATGTCCTGCCACTCCCTTCTGGCTTTCAGAGTTTCTGTTGAAAGATCAGCTGTTAACATTATGGGGAGTCCCTTGTGTGTTATTTGTTGTTTTTCCCTTGCTGCTTTTAATATGTTTTCTTTGTATTTTATTTTTGATAGTTTAATTAATATGTGTCTTGGCATGTTTTTCCTGGTATCCTGTATGGGAC
Source organism: Lipotes vexillifer (assembly GCF_000442215.2). Classification (NCBI taxonomy): domain Eukaryota; kingdom Metazoa; phylum Chordata; class Mammalia; order Artiodactyla; family Lipotidae; genus Lipotes; species Lipotes vexillifer. Next base: position 4,515,976 of record NW_006781519.1, on the reverse strand, counting down.
TCTCTTTGCTTCCTGGACTTGATTAACTATTTCCTTTCCCATATTAGGGAAGTTTTCAACTATAATCTCTTCAAATATTTTCTCAGTCCCTTTCTTTTTCTCTTCTTCTTCTAAGACCCCTATAATTCGAATGTTGGTGTGTTTAATGTTGTCCCAGAGGTCTCTGCACTATTCTCAGTTCTTTTCATTCTTTTTTCTTTATTCTGTTCTGCAGTAGTTATTTCCACTATTTTATCTTCCAGGTCACTTATCCGTTCTTCTCCCTCAGTTATTCTGCTATAGATCCTTTCTAGAGTATTTTCAATTTCATTTATTGTGTTGTTCATCGTTGCTTGTTTCCTCTTTAGTTCTTCTAGGTCTTTGTTAAGTGTTTCTTGCATTTTCTCTATTATATTTCCAAGATTTTGGATCATCTTTTCTATCATTATTCTGAATTCTTTTTCAGGTAGACTGCCTATTTCCTCTTCATTTGTTAGGTCTGTTGGGTTTTTACCTTGCTCCTTCATCTGCTGTGTGTTTCTCTGTCTGCTCATTTTGCTTATTGTACTGTGTATGGGGTCTCCTTTTTGCAGGCTGCAGGTTTTTAATTCCTGTTGTTTTTGGTGTCTGTCCCCAGTGGCTAAAGTTGGTTCAGTGGGTTGTGTAGGTTTCCTTGTGGCCGGGGCTAGTGTCTGTGTTCTGGTGGATGAGGCTGGATCTTGTCTTTCTGGTGGGCAGGTCCACATCTGGTGGTGTGTTTTGGGGTGTCTGTGGTCTTATTATGATTTTAGGCAGCCTCTCTGCTGATGGGTGGGGTTGTGTTCCTGTCTTGCTAGTTGATTGTGATAGGGTGTCCAGCACTGTAGTTTGCTGGTTGTTGAGTGAAGCTGGGTCTTGGTGTTGACATGGAGGTCTCTGGGAGATTTTCACCATTTGGTATTATGTGTATCTGGGAGGTCTCTTTTGGGCCAGTGTCCTGAACTTGGCTGTCCCACCTCAGAAGCACAACACTGATTCCTGGCTGGAGCACCAGGAGCCTCTCATCCACCTGGCTCAGAATGAAAGTGAGAAAAAGTAGAAAGAAAGAAAGAAAGAAAGAAAGAAAGAAAGAAAGAAAGAAAGAAAGAAAGAAAGAAAGAAAGAAGGAAGGAAGGAAGGAAGGAAGGAAGGAAGGAAGGAAAGGAAGAAAGAAAGAGGATATAATAAAATATAATAAAATAAAGGTAAAATAAGATAAAGTTATTAAAATAAAAAATAAAAAATAATAATTATTAAGAAAAAATGTTTAACATAAAAAACAAACAAATGGGGCTTCCCTGGTGGCGTAGTGCTTGGGAGTCCACCTGCCGATGCAGGGGACACGGGTTCGTGCCCCGTTTCGGGAAGATCCCACGTGCCGCGGAGCGGCTGGGCCCGTGAGCCATGGCCGCTGGGCCTGCGCGTCCGGAGCCTGTGCTCCACAAATGGGAGAGGCCACAACAGTGAGAGGCCCGCATAACACAAGGAAAAAAAAAAAAAAAACAAACAAACAAATGAACAAACAAACAAAAAACAGACAGAATTCTAGGACAGATGGTGAAAGCAAAGCTTTACAGACAAAATCTCACACAGAAACATACACATACACACTCACAAAAAGAGGAAAAGGGAAAAAATAATATATCTTGCTCTCAAAGGCCACCTCCTCAATTTGGGATGATTCGTTGTCTATTCATGTATTCCACAGATGCAGGGTACATCAAGTTGACTGTGGTGATTTAATCCGCTGCTCCTGAGGCTGCTGGGAGAAATTTCCCTTTCTCTTCTTTGTTCACACAGCTCCCAGGGTTCAGCTTTGGATTTGGTCCCGCCTCTGGGTGTAGATCGCCTGAGGGCATCTGTTCTTTACTCAGACATGACTGGGATAAAGAAGCAGCTGCTTCAGGGGCTCTGGCTCACTCATGCCGGGGGAGGGAGGGGTATGGATGCAGGGCAAGCTAGTGGAGGCAGAGGCCATCATGACATTGCACCAGCCTGAGGCATGCTGTGGGTTGTCCTGGTGAAGTTTTCTCTGTATCACGGGACCCTGGCAGTGGTGGGTTGCACAGGCTCCCAGGAGGTGAGGTGTGGATAGTGACCTGTGCTTGCACACAGGCTTCTTGGTGGCAGCAGCAACAGCCTTTGCATCTCATGCCCGTCTCTGGGGTCCGTGCTGTCAGCCACAGCTCACGCCTGTCTTTGGAGCTCCTTTAAGCAGTGCTCTTAAACCCTTCTCCTCATGCACCAGGAAACAGAGGGAAGAAAATGTCTCTTGCCTCTTAGGCAGGTCCAGACTTTTCCCTGGACTCCCTCCCTCCTAGCCGTGGTGCAGTAACCCATTCAGGCTGTGTTCATGCCGTCAACACCAGTCCTCTTCCTGCGATCTGATTGAAGCCTGAGCATCAGCTCCCAGCCCCCACCCACCCTGGCGGGTGAGCCGACAAACCTCTCGGGCTGATGAATACTGGTTGGTACCGATCCTCTGTGCAGGAATCTCTCTGCTTTGCCCTCTGCACCCCTGTTGCTGTGCTCTCCTCCGTGGCCCTGAAGCTTCCCCCCTCCACCACCTGCAGTCTCTGCCCACAAAAGGGCTTCTTATGTGTGGAAACCTTTCCTCCTTCACAGCTCCCTCCCACTGGTGCGGGTCCAGTCCCTATTTTTTGTCTCTGTTTTTTTCTTTTTTCTTTTGCCCTACCCAGTTATGTGGGAAGTTTCTTGTCTTTTGGGAGGTCTGAGGTCTTCTGCCAGCATTCAGTGGGTGTTCTATAGGAGCAGCTCCACGTGTAGATGTATTTCTGATGTACCTGTGGGGAGGAAGGTGATCTACATTTCTTACTCTTCCGCCATCTTCCTCACCTCCCTGAACATTACTGTTTTTATCATCCACATATTATGAAATATATTCAAAGAACTAAAAGAAACCATGCTTAAATAATTAAAAGAAGCTATGATAACAATATCTTTCAAATAGAAAATATCAGTAAAGATATAGAAATTATTTAAAAGAAGCTAATGAAAATACTGGAGTTGAAAAATACAATAAATGAGACAAAAATTAGGTAGAGTGGAATGAGTGTAAATTTGAGCTGGCCTAAAAAGAATCTGCAAACTTGAAGATCATTCAATAGAAATTATGTAATCTGAAAAACAGGGAATTAAGAAAATTGAACAAAGTCTCAGAGAATGTGGGTCACCTTTAAGCGCAAAAACATATATTTAATAACAGTACCAGAAGTATGGGAGAAAGAGGAAAGAAAAAAAATATTAAAAATAATGAGTGAAATCTTCCCAAATTTGATGGAAAACATTAATCTGCACATCCAAGTCACCCAAAAACCTTCAAGTGTAATAAAAACAGAAAGATATATTTAGTCCCAGACACATTTAGTCAAAAAGTTGAAAGCCAAAGATAAAGACAAAATCTTGAAAGCAGTCACTTAAGAGGATTCATCACATATAAGGAAACTCCAGTACAATAAAGGACTTACTTATTTGAACCAAAGGAGGCCAAAAGGAAATAGGACAACATATTCCAAATGTTGAAAGAAAAAAATCTGTCACATAAGAATGTTATATCCAGCAAAACTAACTTCCAGAAATGAAGGTGAAAGAAAGATATTCCTAGATTCTTTTTAAATATCTGAAAAAGTTCATTGCTTCCAGATGTGCCTTGCCAGAAAGAAAGTTCTATATGCTGAAAACACTGAACCCAGTCAGTAATTCAAATTTACATGATAAACAAAACTGGTAATGTTATTACATAGGTAATTACCAAAAAAAAAGACAATATGATTACATATATTTTTCTCTTTTCTTCACTTTACTGATTTAAAAAGCAGTTCCATAAAATAAACATATGAAATTGTGTTGGTCAGCTTATAACATATAGAAATGTAATATATTTGACAATAACAGTATGTAAGAGCAAATCTGTTTTGTAGTAAGTAAATGGCACCAGATGGAAATGAAAATCA
>NW_006781519.1:4495276-4511995 GCF_000442215.2 Lipotes vexillifer | reverse complement strand
CAGCAGGAAAATATTCAGAGAATCAGAAATGGTAAACAAGAAGGTTGATATAACAAAATCTATAAATATACACTTTCATTTTTTTTCTCCTGGCTTTTTTAAAAGACATAAAATTATGTGTGGCCCAACATATATATAGTATGTATAAAATAATAGCACACAAAAACCAAAGGCATCACAAGAAAGAAAACTACAGACCAATATCTCTTTTATAAATCCTCAACAAAATACTAGCAAAAGGAATCATACAAAATAATTATATAGCTATTATAATACACCATATCAATAATATAAAAGGGAATAAACACATGATCATTTCAGTAGACACAGAAAAAATCACTTGACCAAACCTAACATTATTTTATTATAGAAAACATTCAACAAACTAAGCTAATACTTTCTCCCTACAATTGAGAATGAGGAAGGATGTCATTGTACTGGTGGTTCTGGCTTGGACAACTAGGAAAAGAAAAAGAAATAAAGGCATTCAGATTAGAAAGGAAGAAGTAAAACTTATTTCTATTTTTAGATGACATAATCTTGTATATAGAAAATCTGAAAGAATTTGCTAAAATGCTATTACAACTAAAGAAGAGTTCATCGAAGTGGCAGTATATAAGGTCAATATACAAAAAAATAAATTGTTTTTATGGTGCTCAGCAGTAAGCAATCCAGAAATGAAATTTAAAAAACAGCTTTGTTTACAATAGCATCAAAAATAATTTAAAACCTTAGAAATAAACTTACTAAAGTTTGGGCAAGATCTGTTCATTCATTTTTTCCCTTGCTCTTTTATATTGTGTTATTTATTGTGTTATTTATCCATTCTCCAGTAGATGGACTGTTGATATTTTGGCCAAACTACTCCATAAAATTGCTATCTCAGCATTCATTTTGTGTAACTAACAAGACTGCAGGAGCCTTGAATTGACACTAGGCCCTCCAGAGAGTGCATGCCCTAGAATAACAGCCCTCAGAGTCACAAGTTCATAGTTTCTGATAGGACTTTGAAACATCCCTGGTGTTAAACAGTCTATCCTGCTTCTAGCTCCTTCCCCTTCTGTGTACCTTAGATACGACCCCTTGGGAGCTACCAAACCTCCAATCTTTTTGTTTGAATTGGCCTAACCAGCCTTAGCTCAGGAACCCCAGAAACATTCTACCCACAGAACCTAATAAAGGCATGTGTCCCAGGTCCTGTGCTCACACTGACTGTACCCTTCTTTGACCTCCCCATGTGGCCCCTTGATGCATGTTGTGTATGTGTCCCAGGATATGTTATTTATTTAGTTAGTTATTTTTGCGGTACACAGGCCTCTCACTGTTGTGGCCTCTCCCATTGCAGAGCACAGGCTCTGGACGTGCAGGCTCAGCGGCCATGGCTCACGGGCCCAGCTGCTCCACAGAATGTGGGTTCTTCCCGGACCGGGGCACGAACCCGTGTCCCATACATTGTCAGGCAGACTCTCAACCACTGCACCACCAGGAAAGCCCAGGACATGTTATTAATAAACTTCTCTTTTCCAATTTATCTTTTGGTCTCTGTTGAGCATGGCTCATCATTTGACACTCCTGAACTCTATTAACAAATGTTAATTTAACAAAATCACAACATGGACATTTGGGAAATTTCCAGTTTTTGCTATCGCAAGTAGTGGAGCTGTGAACACATTTACTCACCTTTTACATGTAAAAGAGTTTCTCAATGGCACTGTTCTTTAAACACTTTTGCTCTTGTACTCACTGAAAGAATTATTAAAACATTTTAGTTTTAAATAATTATAGACCCACCGGAAGTTGAAAAGGTAGTACTGAGTCTCATATACCTTTTACTCTGTTTTCCAGAGTGATTCAACTTATGTAACTGTAATACAGTATTAAAACCAGGAAAATGGCATTGATATAATGTGTGTATAGTTCTTTGTCACTTCATTAAATTTGTAAATTCGTTCAACCACTATTGAAATCAAAATACAGAACTACTGTATCAGTACATAAATCTCCCTCATGCAACCCTTTTATTTTCTTTTATTTTAGGTTTTATAATTTTTAAAAATTTATTTATTTATTATTTATTTTGGCTGTGCTGGGTCTTAGCTACACCATGCAGACTCTTAGTTGCAGCTTGCAAACTCTTAGTTGTGGCATGCATGTGGGATCTAGTTCCCAGACAAGGGATTGAACCCAGGCCCCCTGCACTGGGAGCGTGGAGTCTTACCCACAGTACCACCATGGAAGTCCCTCTTTTATATACAGTTTCATCACCTTCCAGCCCAGCACTTAACCCCTGGTAACAAATCTGTAATTCTTTTCCATAATTTTGTCATTCTGAGAGTGCTATTGAAAGCAAATAGAGGATGTAGCCTACTGAGGTTGGCTTTTTAAAAATTCACTCTAAGTGTCAGTTGGAACATGCAGTGGCAGCAAGGAGTGCAGGAAGCAATGTGGAGCTGCCAGGAGCCTGAAATTAAAAAAAAAACAATCACTATAAGTTCTTTGAGATTCATCAAAATTGTGTGTATCAAGAGTTTATTTCTTTTTATTGCTGAGCATAATTACATGTTATAGATGTACACAGTTTATTTAAAAATTCACTTATTGTGGGACAGTTTTTTTTTTTTTCCAGTTTTTGGCTAATACAAATAAGGAAGTTTTTAATTATCATGTACAGTTTGTGCGTGTGTGTGTGTGTGTGTAGAACAAACATTTTTATCTGTCTGGGATAAATGCAGAAGAGCACATTTGCTGGATATCAAGCAGAAAGATCCAGCTACCAATCCCAAGTGATGATTCCCATTGCATGGAGGATGGCAGAGATCATAATGATGCCAACCACCAGAAATTGGAGCTCAGAGCCCTAGGCCCACTGCATTTTCTACAGGTTCAGGATGGCCAAGGAGGACTCAGCACATAAGCTGCTCATTGGAACAATGTTTTATGCACAGAAAGGAAAAGAAGTACAGCAAGATCAGTGTCTGTAGTGTGTGCTGTTCTCCCACGGCCAGCAGATACGTCCTGGTAGACAACTCACGCGACGGACTGCATGCACCCTTCTTGGGCTGCAGGTGATTACCCTGTTCCCTTCCACTGGGGGTCAGATACACTGATAGGGCTGGCCAGGGGCCAACTGACACACATGCTTACGCAATACAAGGAAGTTCACTGAATACTTGTAACAGAGGAAAGTCTTAATCTAATAAGGAAGAAAAATCTGGGGCCAAGCTACAGCTGGCACCAAGCTTCCATATAGGGGAATGTTCCAGACTCAGGGCACTGATTGGGCATTCCCAGAGAGGGGCAGCAGGTCATCCCACCGTTGTTTCCCCAACATTGGGTCATATTTAAAGTTGCATTTCAGTTAAAAAAGAAAGCCAACGTTGTTCTCAAATTTTAGTACTAATTTGTACTCACTGTGCATCATACAAGTTGTTTTTCAAGCAACAGTTTTAATGTGCCATTAGATTAGTTACAGGCATTGTCACAAATAAAGTCCTTTCTTTTACTTAATCAGCTTTATTGAGATAAAATTCACATACCATAGAATTCACACATTTAAGATGTATAATTTGTTTTTAGTATATTAACAGGGTTTTTCAGAGATTAACATAATCTGAATTTTGAGCAGTTTCATTACCCCAAAAGAAACTTTGTACCCATTAGTAAACACTCCTTGTTACCCTCTACCACTCACCCTCCTGCCCTAGTCAACAACTAATACAATTTCTGCATTAATTTAAATTCTGTCTTTATAAATATGCTTATTCTTGGCATTTCACATAAATGGAGTTATACAATAAGTAGTGCTTTGTCACTGGCTTCTTTCAGTTGGCATAAAGTTTTCAAGCTTCATCAATGTTTTAGCATACATCAGTATACTACATTCCTTTTTATGGCTAAATAATATTACATTGTAGAGATGTATACTATATTTTGTTTAACCACTCATCAGTTGATGGCCATTGGGGCTTTTCTCACTTTTTTACTGCTACAAATAATGTTGCTAAGAGCATTTTTGTACAAAAAATTTTGTGAGCATATTTTCAATTCTTTTAGTACATATCTAGGTGTGAAATTGCTAGGGCACATGCTAACTTTATGTTTAACTATTTGAACAACTTCCAGGTGTTTTCCAAAGTAAATGTGTGAGTTTACGTTCCAATCCATGGTGTATGAGGGTTCCAATCTCTATATTCTCACAACCCTTATGTATCTTTTGATTATTAGCCATCCTAGTAGGTGTGGAGTAGTGGTTTTGATTTGTTTTTCCTTGACGGTTAATGATGTTGAGTGTCCTCTCATGTAATTGGCCATTTGCATATCCTCTTTGGAGAAATGTCTATTCATATTCTTTGCCAACTTTTAAATTGTGTTATTTGTCTTTCTATCGTTGAGTTTTAAGAGTTTTTCTATATATTCCAGATACACATCCCCTAATAGATGTATGATTAGAAAATATTTTTTTTTCCATTCTTTGGATTGTTTTTCACTTCCTTGATGGTGTCCTTTGAAGCACAAAAAAGTTTCCATTTTTATATAGTCCAATTTATCTATATAGTTTTCTTTTCTTGCCTGTGCTTTAGTGTAATCTCTAAGAAGATTTTACCTAACCCAAGATCATGAAGATCCATTCCTCCATTTTCTTCTAAGAGTTTTATTGGTTTAGTTTCACATTTAGCCTTATATATTTTGAGTTAATTTTTGGGAATGTTGTGTGGAATGGGTCAAAATTCATACTTTTGTTTGTGGATATACAGTTTTGCCAGCACTATTTGTTGAAAGAACTATTCTTTACACATTTAATGATCTTAGCACCCTAGGTAAAAATCAATTGACCAGAAATGTTAGGGTTTCCAATCGCTCAGTTCTTTCCTATTGACCTATATGCTCATCCTTATGTCAGTACCACAGTTCCTTAATTATGATACCTTTGTAGTAAATTCTGGAATCCAGAAGTTTGTATTCCAACTATGCTCATTTTTAAGATTATTTAGGCTATTTTGGGCTCTTGATGGTTCATGTGATTATTAGGTTCACTTGTCATTTTCTGAAAAGAAGCCAATTGAAATTTTTTTTTTTTTTTTTTTTTTTTTTTTTTGTGGTACATGGGCCTCTCACTGTTGTGGCCTCTCCCATTGCAGAGCACAGGCTCTGGACGCGCAGGCTCAGAGGCCATGGCTCATGGGCTCAACCGCTCCGCGGCATGTGGGATCTTCCCGGACCAGGGCAAGAACCCGTGTCCCCTGCATTGGCAGGCAGACTCTCAACCACTATGCCACCAGGGAAGCCCGCCACTTGAAATTTTGATGGGAATTGCATTGAATTTGTAGGGGAATTTGGGAGGATTGCCACCTAAATATAAAATCTTCTAATCCATGAACATAAATTTCTTTCCATTCATTTTGTATTTTATTCATTTCCATCAGTAATGTTTTGTGGTTTTCTAAGTATACATTTTACACTCCTTTTGTTGACTTTATTCCTAAGTATTTTATTCTTCTTGATGCTATCATAAATGTATTTGTTTCCTTAATTTCATTTTTAAATTTTTCATTGCTTGTGTATAGAAATACAATTGATTTTACTTAACAAATTTGTATTCTGAAATTTTGCTGAATTTATATATTCCTTCAATATATTTTTCATAGATTCATTAGGATTTTTAAACCATTTTTCATTAAAGTATATTTAATTTACAAGGTTGTGTTATTTTCAGGTGTACAGCAAAGTGATCCAGTTTCATATATATATATATATATATATAAATTTTTTTCCATTATAGGTTACTAAAAGTTATTGAATATTGTTCCCTGTGTTATATAGGGGGTCCTTGTTGTTTAACTATTCTATACATAGTAGTGTGTATATGTTAATACCAAACTCCTAATTTATCTCTCACCCCCCCACCACTACGCACTTTGGTAACCATAAATTTATTTTCTAGGGCTCTGAGTCTATTTCTATTTTGTAAATAAGTTCAATTGTATCATATATTTTTAGATCCAACATATAAATGATATTCTATTCTATTTGCCTTTCTCTGTCTGGTTTACTTCACTTAACATGATGATCTCTAGGTTCATCCATGTTGCTGCAAAGGGCATTATTTCACTCTTTTTTATGGCTGAGTAATATTCCTGTGTGTGTGTGTGTGTGTGTGTGTGTGTGTATCTATATATATACCATATCTTCTTTATCCATTCATCTCTTGATGGACATTTAGGTTGCTTTCAAGTCTTGGCTATTATAAATAGTGCTGCTATGAACATTGGGGTGTATGTATCTTTTCAATTATGGTTTTCTCCATATATATTCCCAGTAGTGTGATTGCAGGATCATATGGTAACCCAATTTTAGTTTTTGAAGGAGCCTCCATACCATTCTCCATCGTGGCTACACCCATTTACATTCCACCAAGAGTAAAAGAGGGTTCCTTTTTCACCACACCCTCTTCAGCATTAATTATTTGTACACATTTTAAAGATGACCATTCTGACTGGTGTGAGGTGATATCTCACCAAGTTTTGATTTGCATTTCTCTAACAATTAGCAATATTGAGCAACTTCTCATGTGCTTTTTGGCAATCTGTATGTCTTCTTTGGAGAAATGTCTATATAGGACTTCTCCCCATTTTTTGTTTGGGTTGTGTTTTGGGTTTTTTTTTTTTCCTTTCCTTTGATATTAAGCTGTATGAACTGATTATATATTTGGAAATTAAACCTCTGTCGGCAGCATGATTTGCAAACATTTCTCCCAGTCCAAAGGTTGTCTTTTCATTTAGTTTATGGTTTCCTTTGCTGTGTAAAAACCTTTAAGTTTAATGTTCTCCCAATTGTTTCTTTTTCTTTTTATTTCCATTACTTGATGAGAGGGATATATTAGTGTTTTACTTTTTCTTCTTTTTTACACCTTTATTGGAGTATACTTGCTTTACAATGTTGTGTTAGTTTCTGCTGTATAACAAAGTGAATATATATGTATACGTATATCTCCATATCACCTCCCTCTTGCATCTCCCTCTCACCCTCCCTATCCCACCCCTCTAGGTGGTCACAAAGCAACAAGTTGATCTACCTGTTCCATGCAGCTGCTTCTCACTAGCTATCTATTTTACATTTGGTAGAGTATATATAGAGTCAATGCTACTCTCTCACTTCATCCCAGCTTACTCTTCCCCCTCCTCATGTCCTCAAGTCCATTCTCTATGTTTGCATCTTTATTCCTGTCCTGCCCCTAGGTTAATCAGAACCTTTTATTTTCTTTTAGATTCCATATATATGTGTTATCATACGGTATTTGTTTTTCTCTTTCTGACATACTTCACTCTGTATGACAGACTCTAGGTCCTTCCACCTCACTACAAATAACTCAATTTTGTTTCTTTTTAGGGCTGAGTAGAATTCCATTGTATATATGTGCCACACCTTCTTTATGCATTCATATGTCGATGGACACATAGGTTGCTTCCATGTCCTGGCTATTGTAAATAGAGCTGCAGTGAATATTGTGGTACATGACGCTTTTTGAATTATGGTTTTCTCAGGGTATATGCCCAGTAGTGGGATTGCTGAGTCATATGGTAGTTCTATTTTTAGTTTTTTGAGGAACCTCCATGCTGTTCTCCATAGTGGCTGTATCAATTTACATTTCCACCAACAGTGCAAGAGGGTTCCCTTTTCTCCACACCCTCTCCAGCATTTTTTTTTTTGTAGCTTTTTTGATGATGACCATTCTGACAGGTGTGAGAAGATACCTCATTGTAGCTTTGATTTGCATTTCTCTAATGAATAGTGATGTTGAACATACTTTCATGTGTTTGCTGGCAATCTGTATATCTTCTTTGGAGAAATGTCTATTTAGGTCTTCTGCCCATTTTTGGATTGGGTTGATTGTTTTTGTGATATTGAGCTGTATGAGCTGCTGGTATATTTTGGAGATTAATCCTTTATAAGCTGCTTCAGTTGTAAATAGTTTCTCCCATTCTGAGGGTTGTCTTTTCATCTTCTTTATGGTTTCCTTTGCTATACAAAAGCTTCTAACTTTCCTTAGGAACAATTTGTTTATTTTTGTTTTTATTTCCATTTCTCTAGGAGGTGGGTCAAAAAGGATTTTGCTGTGCTTTAAGTCATAGAGTGTTCTACCTATGTTTTCCTCTGAGTTTTATAGTGTCTGGCCTTATATTTAGGTCTTTAATTCATTTTGAGTTTGTTTTTGTCTATGGTGTTAAGAAGTGTTCTAATTTCATTCTTTTACATGTCACTGTTCAGTTTACCCAGCACCATTTTGGAAGAGTCTGTCTTTTCTCCATTGTATATTCTTGCCTCCTTTTTCAAAGATAAGGTGACCATATGTGTGTCGATTTATCTCTGGGCTTTCTATCCTTTTCCAGTGACCTCTATTTCTGTTTTTGTGCCAGTACCATATTGTCTTGATTGCTGTAGCTTTGTAGTATAGTCTGAAGTCAGGGAGCCTGATTCCTCCAGCTCTGTTTTTCTTTCCCAAGATTGCTTTGACTATTAGGGGTCTTTTGTGTTTCTATACACATTATAAAAAATTTTGTCCTGATTCTGTGAAAAGTGACATTGGTAGTTTGATAGGGGTTGCATTGAATTTGTAGATTGCTTTGGGTAGTATAGTCATTTTCCCAATGTTGATTCTTCCAATCCAAGAATATGGTATATCTCTCCAACTGTTTGTATCATCTTTAATTTCTTTCATCAGTGTCTTAGAGTTTTCTGCATACAGGTATTTTTTCTCCTTAGGTAAGTTTTTTCCTAGGTACTTTTTTCTTTTTGTTGCAATGATAAATGGGAATGTTTCCTCAATTTCTTTTTCAAACATTTCATCTTTATTGTATGGGAACATAAGAGATTTTTTGCATGACTTTTGTATCCTGCTACTTTAGCTAATTCATTGATTAGCTCTAGTAGTTTTCTGGTAGCATCTTTAGGATTCTTTATGTATAGTATCATGTCATCTGCAAACAGTGACAGTTTTATTTCTTCTTTTCTGATTCAGATTCCTTTTATTTAGTATTCTTCTCTGATTGCCATGGTTAGAACTTCCAAAGCTATGTTGAATATTAGTGGTGAGAGTCTGCAACCTTGTTTTGTTCCTGATCTTAGAGGAAATGATTTCAGTTTTCACCATTGAGTAGTATGTTGGCTGTGGTTTTGTCATATATGGCCTTTATGATGTTGAGGTAATTTCCCTCTATGCCAACTTTCTGGAGAGTTTTTATCATAATGGGTGCTGAATTTTGTCAAAAGCTTTTTCTGCATCTATTGAGATGATCATATGTTTTTTATCCATCAGTTTGTTAATATGGTTTATCACATTGGTTGATTTGTGTATATTGAAGAATCCTTGCATTCCTGGGATAAACCTCACTTGTTCATGTTGTATGATCCTTTTAATGTGTTGTTGGATTCTGTTTGTTATTATTTTGTTAAGGATTTTTGCCTCTGTGTTCAACAGTAATATTGGCCTGTAGTTTTCTCTTTTCGTGACAACTTTGTCTGGCTTTGATATCAGGGTGAACGTGGCCTCATAGAATGAGTTTGGGAGTGTTCCTCCATTTGCTATATTTTGGAAGAGTTTGAGAAGTATAGGTGTTTGCTCTTCACTAAATATTTGATAGAATTTACCTCTGAAGCCATCTGGTCCTGGGCCTTTGTTTGTCGGGAGATTTTTAATCACAGCTTCAATTACAATACTTGTGATTGATCTATTCATATTTTCTATTTCTTCCTGGTTCAGTCTTGGAAGGTTGTTGTTTTCTAAGAATTTGTCAATTTCTTCTAGGTTGTCCATTTTATTGGGATAGAGTTGCCTGTAGTAATCTCTCATAATCCTTTGTATTTTGTTTTATTTATGCAGTGTCATTTCTTACTCTCCTTTGTCATTTCAATTTCTGTTGATTTGAGTCTTCTCCCTTTTTTTCTTTATGTTTCTGGCTAATGGTTTATCAGTTTTGTTTATCTTCTCAAAGATCCAGCTTTTAGTTTTATTGATCTTTGTTATTGTTTCCGTCATTCCTTTTTCATTTATTTCTGATCTGATCTTTATGATATCTTTCTTTCTGCTAATTGTTTTTTTTTTTCTCTTATTTCTCTATTTGCTTTAGGTGTAATGTTGTGGTCTTTACTTGAGATTTTTCTTATTTCTTGAGGTAGGAATGTATTGCTATAAACTTCTCTCTTAGAACTGCTATTGCTGTACCCCATTGGTTTTGGGTGAACTTGTTTTCCTTGATGTTTGTTTCTAGGTATTTTTTAATTTCATCTTTGATTTCTCCAGTGATATCTTGGTTATTTAGTCGTGTATTGTTTAACCTCCATGTATTGGTATTTTTTTCAGTTTTTTTCGTGTAACTGATGTCTAGTCATTTTGTGTTTTGTTTGGAAAAGATACTTGATATGATTTTAATTTTCTTAAATTCACCGAGGTTTGATTTGTGATTCAAGGTATGATCTGTTCTGGAGAATGTTCTATAAGCAACTGAGGAGAAAGTATATTCTGTTGTTTTTGAACAGAATGTTCTATAAATATTGGTTAAATCCAACTTATCTAATGTGTCATTTAAAGCTTGTGTTTCCTTATTTATTTTCATTTTGTATGATCTGTCCATTGGTGAAAGTGGGTTGTTAAAGTCTCCTATTATGATTGTGTTACTGTCATTTCCCCCTTTTATGGCTGTCAGCATTTGGATTATGTATTGAGGTGCTCCTATTTTGGGTGTATAAATATTTACAATTGTTATATATTCTTGGATTTATCCCTTGATCATTATGTAGTGCCCTTCTTTGTCTCTTGTAATAGTCTTTATTGTAAAGTCTATCTTGTCTGATATGAGAATTGTTACTCCAGCTTTCTTTTGATTTCCATTTGCATGGAATATCTTTTTCTATCCCCACACTTTCAGTCTCTATGTGTCCCTAGGTCTGAGGTGGGTCTCTTGTAGACAGCATATATATGGGACTTGTTTTTTTTTATCCATTCAGCTAGCCTATGCCTTTTGGTTGGAACATTTAATCCATTTACATTTAAGGTAGTTATCAATATGTATGTTCATATTACCATTTTCTTAACTGTTTTGGGTTTGTTTCTTTAGGTCTTTTCCTTCTCTTGTGTTTCCTGCCTAGAGAAGTTCCTTTAGCATTGGCTGTAAAACTCGTTTGGTGGTGTGAATTCTCTTAACTTTTGTTTTTCTGTAAAGGTTTTAATTTCTCCAATCGAATCTGAATGAGATCCTTTCTGGATATAGTAATCTTGGTTGTAGTTTTTTTCCCTTTCGTCACTTTAAATATGTCCTGCTACTCCCTTCTGGCTTGCAGATGCTGAAAGTTAAGCTGTTAATCTGATGGGATTCACTTGTAAGTTATTTGTTGCTTTTCCCTTGCTGCTTTTAATATGTTTTCTTTGTATTTAATTTTTGATAGTTTGATTAATATGGGTCTTGGTGTATTACTCTTTGGATTTATCCTGTATGGGACTCTCTGTGCTTACTGTATTTGATTGACTATTTCATTTCTCATGTTAGGGAAGTTTCGAACTATAATCTCTTCAAATATTTTCTCAGACCCTTTTTATTTCTCTTTTTCTTTTGGGACCCCTATAATTCGAATGTTGGTGTGTTTAAAATTGTCCCAGAAGTCACTGAGACTGTAATCATTTCTCTTCATTCTTTTTTCTTTATTGTGCCTTTGGCAGTTATTTCCACTATTTTATCTTCCAGGTCACTTATCTGTTTTTCTGCCTCAGTTATTCTACTATTGATTCCTTCTATAGAATTTTTAATTTCATGTATTGTGTAGTTCATCATTGTTTCCTCTTTAGTTCTTCTAGGTCCTTGTTAAACATTTCTTTTATGTTTTCCATTCTATTTCCAAAATTTGGGATCATCTTTATTATCATTATTCTGAATTATTTTTCAGGTAGACTACCTATTTCCTCTTCATTTGTTTGGTCTTGTTGGTTTTTCCTTGCTCCTTCAACTGCTGCATATTTCTCTGTCTTCTCATTTGCTTACCTTACTGTGTTTGTGATCTCCTTTTCACAGGCTGCATGTTCATAGTTTCCATTGTTTTTGGTGTCTGCCCCCAGTTGGTAAGTTTGGTTTGGTGGTTTGTGTCAGCTTCATGGTGGAAGGAAATGGTACCTGTTTTCTGGTGCTTGGGACTGTATTTTGTCTTTCTTGTGGCAGGGCTGCCTCCAGTTGTGTCTTTTTGGTTGTCAGTGAACTTCGTATGATTTTAGGCAACCTCTCTGCTAATGGTGGGGTTGTGTTCCTGTATTGTTAGTTGTTTGGCATGGGGCATCCAGTACTGGAGCTTGCTGGCCACTGGGTGGGAGCTGGGTCTTTGTGCTGAGACAGAGATCTCTGGGAGAGCTCCTGCAAACTGATGTTATGTGGGGCCAGGAGGTCTCTCGTATTCCTATGTCCTGAACTCAGCTTTCCTACCTCATAGGCTCAGGCCTGACAGAAGGCTGGAGCACCAAGCTGCTGTCAGCCACAAGTCCTAGAAGAAAACGAAGAAAAGAAAGGAAGAAAATAAATAATAAAATAAAATATAATAAGTAATAAAACTTTAAAAATTAAAAAAGTAAAAATTTAAAAAATTACAAAAAGAAGAGAGCAACCAGTTCAAAAAACAAATCCACCAATGATAATAAGCACTAAAAACTAAACTAAGATAAAAATCAGAAAGAGATCAGTCACAGACATCAAACCCGATGTCTACACTTGCTCCCAAAGTCTACCATATCAATTTTGGGAACATTTTTTGTCTATTCAGGTATTCCACAGATGCAGGGTTCATCAAGTTGACTGTGGGGATTTCATCCACTGCTCATGTGGCTGCACTGAGAAATTTCCCTTTCTCTTCTTTGTTCACACAGCTCCTTGGGTTCAGCCTTGGTTTTGTCCCCACCTTTGCATGTAGGTCGTCCTCAAGCATCTGTTCCCTGCCCAGACAGGATGGGATTAAAGCAGCAGCTAATTATGGCTCTCTTGCTCTCAGGCCAGGGAGAGGGAAGGGTACGGCAGTCATAACTGGAATGTGGGGCGAACCTGCAGCATCAGAGTCTAACATGACATTGCAACAGCCTGAGGTGTTCCATGTGTTCTCCTGAGGAAGTTGTCCCTGGATCTCAGGACCCTGACAATGGTGTGCTGCACTGGCTCCCAGGTTGGGGATGGGGGCATGGGTAGTGACCTGTGCTTGCACACAGGATTTTTGGCAGCAGTGGCAGAAGCCTTAGCATTTCCCGCCCATCTCTGGGGTCCAAGCCGATAGTCATGGCTCACACCCATCTCTGGAACTTGCTTAAGTGGTACTCTGCCTTCTGTGGCCACATGAGGAAGGATTTCCCTCTCCTTGAACACCCAAAAACAATGGTCCCTTGCCTCTTCGCAGGTCCAGACTTTTCCTGGATTCCCTCCTGGCTAGTTGTTGTGCACTAGCCCCCTTCAGGCTGTCTTCATGCAGCCAACCCCAGTCCTCTCCCTTGGGTCTGACCTCTGAAGCCCAAGCCTCAGCCCCCAGCCCCCACTCGCCCTGGTGGGTGAGCAGACAAGTCTCTTGGCTGGTGAGTGCTGGTCAGCACCAGTCCTCTGTGTGGGAATCTCTCCACTTTTCCCTCTGCACCACTGTTGCTGTGCTCTCCTCTGTGGCTTCACAGCCTCCCCACCTGTCTCCAACATTAAAGGGGCTTCCCAGTGTGTGAAAACTTTTCCTTCTTTACAGCTCCCTCCCAGGGGTGCAGGTCCCATTCCTATTCTTTTGTCTGTTTTTTCTTTTTTCTTTTGCCTTAGCCAGGTAATTGGGGATTTTCTTGCCTTTTGGGAAGTCTGAGGTCTTCTGACAGCATTCAGTAGGTGTTCTATAGGCGTTGTTCCACATATAGATGTATTTTTGATATATTTGTGGAGAGGAAGGTGATCTCCATGGCTTACTCCACCATTTTGAAGGTCCTCCCCAGGATTTTTTTTTTTTTATACACTATCATGTCATCTGCAAATAGACAGTTTTAAATTTTATTTTCCAATCTAGTTGTTATTTATTTCATTTCTTGCCTAATTGCCCAGGATAGAATCATCAGATCAATATAGAATAAAATTGATGATAGCAGACATCCTTGCCTTATTTTTAATCTTTAAGGAAAAGCACTTTTTCTTTCAGCATTAAGTATGATGTGAACTATGCCTTTTTCATTAATGCTTTTTATCAGGTTGAGACATTTCCATTCTATTCTTATTTCTTGGCTGTTCTCACTATGAAGTTTTACAGTATTTTGTCAAATGCTTTTTCCACATCAATTGAGATGATCATATGTTTTCTGTTTTTATACTACTGCTATGGTGTATTACTTTAATTGATTTTCAGATGTTACACCAACCTTGTATTTCTGTGATAAATCTCACGTGGTCATAGTGTATAATTTTTTATATATATATATATTGCTGATCCACTTTGTTAGCATTTTGTTGAAGATTGTTGCATCAATTTTCATAATATATTTGTCAGTAGTTTTCTTTTTTTCTTCTGACATCTTTTTCTTGCTTTGATATCAGAGTAATGCTAGACTTATAGAAAGAGTTGAGAAAATTTTACTCTTCTTCTATAATTTGACAGATTTTGTCAACAATTGATATTAATTATCCTTTAAATCTTTGGCAAAATACACTTATGAAATAATTTTGGCCTGGGATTTTCTTTGTAGGAAAATTTCTAATAACTAATTCAGTTTCCTCACTTGTTACTAGTCTATTTAGATTTTCAATTTCTTATTGAGACAGTTTCAGTAGTTTGTGTTTTGGTAGAAATTCGTCTATCCAATCTAAGTTATCTAATCTATTGGCATAAAGTTTTTCATAGTATTCTAACATAATACTTTTTATGACTTTAATGTTTATAGTAACTTCCTCTCTTTGTTTCCTGATTTTAGTAACTGGAATAATTTTTAATTTTCTTGGCTAGACTGTATTTGTTATTTCCTTACTTCTGGTCACATTAATATAATTTACTCTTCCAGTGTCTTAAAATGGAAGTTTGTGTCACTTATTTGAGATATATTTCTTCTTTTTTTAAATGCAAATATTTATGGGTATATGTTTTCCCTTATTCATTTTTTTAGCAGTATGTCATAAGTTTTATGTTGTGCTTTCATTATCATACATCTCAAAATATACTCTACTTTCCCTTGTGATTCTTTTTTTTGATCCAGTGATGATAATACATTTTTAAAATAACAGTTTTAAATTTCTATAGCAAGATCTCAACCAATAAATGACATGACATTTTGGAGGTGTAAGATATACTGAATTATACTATTAAATTCCATAAAAATACTCATTCATTGCAAAACTCTAGCACATTTTGAATTCATGCTTTCTTGAAATACATATAGTTTTATTCTTGCAAATACTTTCTATGTTGTTAAATAGTAATACTATTTTAATATTTAATAAAATAGTGTTAAATACTATTATTAAATGTTAATATATTTAAATTATATTTTTAAATAATACTATTATTGCTAGATTATAAATTAATGGTATAAAATACTATTACATTTAAAATATTGTTAAATAATAATAATAATATTTGAGATAATATAATCCATTGCACTGTTTTAACAGATGAAGCAATTTAACCTCAGATTAAATGGCTTTTCCAAGGGTATATAAGTGGTAATTTGTCAAACATCACTAGATCCAGAACTCTTGACCTTCGAAGCCAAGGATCATTTTCTTTATCCCTCTATCCATTGTTTTCAAAGACAGTTTCCATTTTGATATAGTCCTTAACAAAAACATGATGAACACACAATCTTCTAGGTCCATAGTAGAAATCCAAAGAAACCATTATTCTGTGTTTTATATTGTAACTGCACTGACATATTTTGAGAATATAAAACCTAATTTGTATTTATTAATTTAATTTTCAAAATTTTGAGCTTTAAAAGGACTTTTATTTCAAGAGGCAAATTATTATTCAGACTGGTGTCAATTTTAGTTTGAATTCATGTAAGTAGCTAAGCAAATATGAGTTTTACACTTGTTGTGAAAATACAATCCCTTATAGATAACTTCAGAAATCTTAATGGATTTTAATTCACACATTATTGATCATGGCCTATGTAAAACAGTTATGTCTTTATGTGAGATTAAAATGGGAAATACAAAATATATCATTTAATGCTTAGATTCTGTCCCTCTAATATGACTTCATTTAAAAATAATTATAAAAATACCACAACTATGTTGATTTTGTGTACTTGTGTGTGTATGCATAGAGGGAGAGAGAAAGAGAAAAATAAACAGAGGAAAAGAAAATAATAAATATGTGGATAAGAAATTTTCTAAAAGAAAGTGTAATTTAAGAATACATATAAAGATATAAAATAATACCATATGTAAAGACACTTTCTATCTCTGAATAGTCAATTAATATACTCACCTATTTTAAGGCTAGAAAAAATTATTAAATTTTAAGAATGTATTAGTGAGTCATTCAAATACTTTACAATTTACTAATGTACCAAGACAGTTTTTTTGTATTTCTGTATGAAATAGAACTCATAAACTCACTATGAATTGTGACTAGGCTCATGTAAGAATTAATTCATAATAGATAACACTCACTGTGAAAATGTAGTCCTATTAGCCAATTATCCATTAAAATCTATGGTGTATATTTAAAAATCAATTCAAATAT
>NW_006781519.1:4488611-4495266 GCF_000442215.2 Lipotes vexillifer | reverse complement strand
CAGGAATGTCAGAAGGAAATATAGAAATAATGTGTTAGTTAAAGAAATAGAAAATAATCACTTCAACATCAAGGTCTAGAATATTTTAACCATACCCACACTTTTCTTCCATTAGTCATAAAATTATTAATTCCAAAATGCTTTCAAAATATTTTGTATGCCACATATTGTATTTTTTATTAGCTTAAGAGAAGCTAAAAATTTACTCACAACCATAACAGCAAAAAATGAATAATTAAGGAGGACTTACCATAAGCAGTAACTGAGATATGATATTGTAGCTGGAACATACCACCTTGAGTAAAATTGTTAAACTCCACAGAATCAGAACAATGTATTATGGTGTATTTAAAAATATCAATCATATAGTATGTCTCCTCAGGGTTTTAAAAGGAAGCACTAAAAATCTTATGTGTAGCACAGTAAACATTAATGACTATATAAATTATAATAGTTCAGAAAGATTTTATAAAATTCCTAAATGTATACTAAAGACCTGGGGATACATTCATCACTTATATCAACAAATACAAATATATAATAAATTGCCAAATTAAAGTATTTATAATTTAGCATACATTAAAATGAGGCTGGCACACAGTCAAATAAATGAGGGCAGATGAAAAATATGTATTTTCAGTTACTCTTTCAATCTATATTTGTTAGGGACTAAATATTCATCACATACTGAATTACATAAACATTTCATCTATACTTTTGATTTAACTATAGGTGTGACACCAAATCAGCTGGAGCTGTGTACATCTGAGAGTGAAAAAAGTGGAAATGTAAAATGCTATGACCTATTGTCAAACACTAAAATGATTAGGAATAACCAGTGTTGGTAAAGTGGTATGGAGTGTATACATACACTTGTAAATGTATCTTAATATTATTATATTTAAAATTGGGTTCAATTTGACTCAGTGATAACTCTTTAAGAAATTTATGTTAAGGAGGTAATTGAATAACTGTGAAAATATTTATTTATGAAGAATATTGTCACAGAAAAAAATAGCAAAAATGATAGAAGTATCTATTGATAAGCATTGATAAAAGATTCATAATATGAATTTGGGTATAGTCATATATTCTTTAAGTTTTCAAAATAAATAAATTTGTTATTGATATCTAAGTTATATATAAGAAAGTTAGTGTTTAAATGCAAAATGCATAATAATTTGTGTAGTGCGAAACTATATAAAATTGTACTTGGATAACTGTGTGTCTGTATGAATCTGTGTAGAGGGAGGAGAGATATACAGATAGATGTAAACAGAGAGAAAGAGAAACAAAGAGATAGAGACAGAGAATTGATATTTGGAAGCATGATCTACAAAATTTTATCAGTGATTACTCTAAATGGTAGAACTTAGAGGGTTTTCATTTTCTTCATTATCTTCTGTATTATTTTTTTAAAGAACATGTATGAATTGTACACTAAAAATTCTGATTTATATAGTGTAGCCTAGTTGTTTTTCCAGGAGATTCCTTGAGTGAATAGCTGCTATCTCCTTTGTATCTTTGTATCTTCTTTGTTCTATAATCCCCACAGCACAACACCCTGAAGTTTTGGGGTCCTTAACAAATACTCACTGAATATCTAAAGTGCACAAGGAATTATGCCATATCCTAGAGGACTGCTAAAATCTAAAAGAGCTAAACTAGAATTCAGAGTGATTTGACATGTTAGCAAAACATTACTTCCAAATCAGAATGACCTATAAAAATTATGTACAAAATAAAATGAATAATACCAAAATGGACAAATGAAGCACAGAAAAATACTGTACAGAAAAAAAAAAAAGTACTGAAAGATAATAGCAAGTAAATTAAATCTAAACTGTTTTAAAAGCTAAATAGAACTAGGTATGTATAGAGGTCTGAAAGATGGCAGTTAGAAAGTTAGCCCCATCCACTCAACACATATATACATCCTTTTCTTTTTAGTTTGAGTCTTCTAAAAGCTTCATTTTCCTTAAAAATATAAATCTAATCTAAGAAGCTATGTAGTTGTGTTATTCATTCAGTATCTGTCATTATGGCTAAAATAACCTTCAATATCTTTAAATAACACATGGACTTAGAAGAAAAAATGTATAACGTTTATTAACTATGATAGGAAAAGTGCTCTTTTTTTCCTTATTCTGATTTTTTTTTTAAAGCACATCTTTTCAAATCAGTATTGAACTTTAAGTCACACTTGGGATAGGAAAGGAAGTTTTGAAATTATTTTAATGTATACCTACCTACAACTATACATGAATAATCTTAACATTTTTTTTATTTTAAAGTTAAAAGCTTTTTCAATGATTATTTTCTGAAAATTAGCTCTATTTTTTTTTTTTCCTGCGGTATGCGGGCCTCTCACTGTTGTGGCCTCTCCCGTTGTGGAGCACAGGCTCCGGACACGCAGGCTCAGCAGCCATGGCTCACGGACCCAGCCGCTCCACGACATGTGGAGTCTTCCCGGACCGGGGCATGAACCCATGCCCCCTGCACTGGCAGGCGGACTCCCAACCACTGCGCCACCGGGGAAGGCCAGCTCTAATTTTTATTGATATTTATACTTATACAATTCCAATTTGAGTTACTAAAATTGTATCTCATGGCTTAAAACATTTCCAATTTCTGAAAGAGAAGCAAAGAGGTAATTTCATGTCAATAAAAATGTAAAAACATTCAGAGGTTTCTAAGTAACCTGTAAATATATTGGGTGAAGGAAGAAAATGAAGAAGAAAGGAGTTTCAGATTTAATTTATAGGATTTAGGGTAGACACAAGGAAGTATTTCCAGATTTTGAGAATTTTTAAGGGTTAAAATGGAAATCTGAGGAAGGCTGTAGAGAGCCTGGTTGGGGAAAGCAAGCAGACAAATTCTGGTGAATGAAACACTGTAGGCCCCCCTTGACAGCTAGGAAAATCACCTACAGAAAAAAAGTTAGAGGTAGTACCTGTGCTGTACTGCTGAATATGATTAAGAATTCAGAGGAAACAAAACTGATTTGTACAGTGTTTGGGGGAGAACAAGATTTTTGCAACTTTCAACATTTTTGGAAACATTTCAAAACTATAGAAAATTGCAAGAATTGTACACCTTTCAACTGGATTCACTGTTTTGCTTGATTTATTTCTCTCATTCATATGTGTGTATACATACATGAATATATATGTTTATACATGAATATGTATTATATATATAATAAATATAATTGTTCTTACTTGAGGAGTTGAGAGTAAATTGCAGATATCATCACTATTTATTCCTAATAATTTTAAAATGTTTCTTCAAAGAGCAAGGACATTCTTTTACAGAGCTACTATAAAATTGTCAAATTAATGAAATTTAAACATGATACAAGATATTACCCACTCTACAGTTCATAAAATTTTTACTAACTGTTCCAATATTATCTTTAAAATATTTTATTTTTCCAATTCAGGATCAAATATTGCATTTAGTTGTCATGTTCTCCTTAGTTTCAATTAATTTAGGGGACTTATAAATGCTATTATATTTTCTTAAAGGGATAAACAAAATATGACAAAGGAGGAAAGAGCAAATGTGGTTATTTAGATCTTAAGAACTTTTGAAAAATTTCTGTGTAAGAAGCTATTTAAAATAAGTCAGCATAGGGATGAGAAGACTATGGACACTGAGTTTCTCCTCACAATGACTTCAAGAGCCAAAAAGTCTGCTGAAGGATTAAAAGATTAATTAACTAGAAATATTTAGTATTTGCATTGGTAGCAATGGCAGGTTGGTTACATGCAGGGGAATAACTATATAAGTAAACACATTAAGGATAAAATGAGCCCATTTCCTCACTGTTGAAGAAGGGAATTACAAATATGGAAAGGGAGAAAATTACAATAAACCTTGAGGTGTTGAGGCTTTATTTGAATTAGTATCTGGATAGCAGTCTCTAAACACCATTATCCACTGAAAGTAATCAGAACACCTTGGAAAAATTATGATTCCAGGTCTGGGACATGGAGAGTACATGAAAAGCATTGGACATTTTCTGAAACCAATAAACAAGGAAGTGCTCAAGGAATGATGGGGATATGTTAGAAGAACGCAGTAGGCAGTCTGAATGGGGTCCCACTGGCCAAATCTGGGACAATTTCAGGATTGAAATAAGTCATTATAGAGCATATTATAGCCCACTAAAGTAGGAAACCATGCTTATAGAAATTAATAAAGGAATAAGTAATAAGTATGATGAAGAATGGGATATTTACAGAGATTCAACTATTAAAATACTTCATGATTACAAAGAGGAAAAATAGAAAACTTACAGCGGGGAAGTCTGGCATAAAATTTCTTAATCAAGACATGATCAAAGTGAACATCAGTAATGAAAAAAATTGAAATTATGTGCCACCTTACTAGATGGAATGAGAAGAACACAAAATCCGTTCTGTGATATTGTTGCCAAAGGTGTATGACTTGAATCAAATTGTGAGGAAACATCAAACAAAACCAAACTGAGGGTCACACTACTATAATTGGTCTGTGCTATTCAAAAGTGTCAAGATGATGAAAGTCAAAGCAAGATTGTGGGACTGTTCTAAAGGGAAGAAAAACAAAAGAATACAATAATTAAGTTCAAAGGGTATAATCTGAAACAGATTATTTGTGCTATACAGGACATATTTCAAACATTTGGCAAAACTTGAGTGGGGTCTGATGATTAGCTGGTGGTATGGTGTTTATGTTAATTTCCCAATTTGATAGTTGTACTATGGTCGAATGTCCTTGTTTGAAGGAAATATACACTAAACTACTGCTGGGAAGTCACGGGGCATCAGTTAGCAATTCACTCTCAAACGGATCAAAGAAAAAGTTATTTCTACTGAACTTGCAAATTTTCTGTATAAACTTCAAATTGTTTAAAAAATATTTAAAGCACAAGGGATAGATGTGAATAGATCATTTACCCTTATTTTTATATTTTTGTCAAATTACTACAATCACTTCTGCTGCTAATTTTACTTTAGTTTGAAAAGTTTAAGAGAAGAAATATGCATTTCAAAATGCAAGCATAGTTCATAGAGTGAAGTTTAACTATGTAATGTATAGCTCTAAGCATAAGATGGTCATAAGAGTTTTTGGTTACATATGATTGGGGGATGCTCCAGAATAGTGTCAGGAGGATTACTTGACAGAAAGGTAACTCAGAGAAAAGTTCCAGGCAAGAATGAAGAAAACATTGAAATATACTGTTCAATCAAGGATTTGTGAGCCAACCTTATGAAGGGAATGTAAAGTAAATTAAGGCATTTTGGTTGCTCTTCCTCCCTCTTTTTTGTTCTTGTTGTAATACATTCTGGTTCTTACTAGTACAGTGTCCAAATGTCCCAAGACCAGTATAGTATGCCGTAGAAAGACAGTTTTCATACTTTCTACCACAGGTTGTAAAAACTTGTAAATGAATTTTGCACAGCTGTTCTCCATGTGTGTAATGAATCAAGTGGGATTATTAAAAGAGATTATAGCTTTATATTTCTTCTTTCTGAAGACACCAAATCCATTCTGGAATACAATGTATTTATTTTCAAAATAACTGGGAAAATGTGAGTAGATTAGATCACCTTTTTGATTAATTCAACATCTAAAGCAAAACAAAACAAAAAATCCAGGAAAAGAAGGGATGGGACAAAACTTTAAAAGTAGACAACAGAGGGCTTCCCTGGTGGTGCAGTGGTTGAGAGTCCACCTGCCGATGTAGGGGGCACCGGTTCATGCCCCGGTCTGAGAAGATCCCACATGCCGCGGAGCAGCTGGACCCGTGAGCCATGGCTGCTGAGCCTGCGAGTCCGGAGCCTGTGGTCCACAACGAGAGAGGCCACAACAGTGAGAGGCCCGTGTACCGCACACAAAAAAAGATTAATGTACTATAAAGAGCTTGGGAAAGAATAGACACATGTAGCACATAAGTTGCTATAAGCAGACTCTAAAGTCAGAGTACATTTCAAAGGGATCAGTTTTTCTGCCTGTTTGAAAGAAGGGTGTAGAGCCACAGACAAGCTGGAACATTTAATTTTGTGCTGTGAAATTGCAAAAGAACGTTTAGGAGCAAGAGCTTTGGACATAACTAAACTTGTAAGGAAAAAAGAAATATATATATATATATATATGATGATTAATATAGGAGTTTGAAAATACTAAAATAAAAGAAGGAATGCAAATTACAATTATAAAAAAAGCTGAAAACACTAAGTCAGCACTAACAACTGTTCAAGAGAGTAGAAGACAGCAGGATATTTGGTCCTGAAGACAATGTATAGAATATAAAACAAAGGAATAAAATGGAGAAAGACAAAAATATAATTTTGAATTTATAAGAGGAAATGTGTGTTAAAGTAAAAAAGTATTTGCAAAAATGCTGATCTTTAAATTTTTTATATATTAGAAAATACTTGCATTTAAAAAGAAAAATGATATTATTTGTAATAGGATTAAGTCATAAAAATATTTTAATTAAAATCTCAGTGGCCATTTTTAATCAAAGGAATCTGTTTTAGTGGCAATAATATTTGGTAAAATAATGACCAAAAACACTAAGAATTTTATGTGAAAAATTTCCAAAAAGGGAAAATGAAGCTAAGAGAAACAAATAATATCATAGGGAAAATCCCTTGATCTCAGC
>NW_006781519.1:4470566-4488601 GCF_000442215.2 Lipotes vexillifer | reverse complement strand
GCAGGAATATATAGTCATAAAATTGTGAATATTAATGATCAGTTCTCTAGGAGGGCACTTTTGGAGAGAATTAAGGCAGCATAAAATAAGAAAAGTAAAATATAGGAAACTTTGATTCACAAAATGAATATACGAGCTTTAGCAAAAACAAAGAATAACTTCATGAAACATAATCATATTATCTCCATTGTGTATGGTGCAAATTCTGTGGTTAAGGAAAACATTACTTTGCAGGTGAAAGAAATTATTAATTCAATCTGCATCACTGTTATGAAATTCAAGATGTATCAATATTGAAATAAATTTTCATTACCCATATTTCTTCCATAAAATGAAAGAACATGGATTATTTTTCCCCAAAATAAATTGTGAACTGTGAGAATAACATTGTTGCCAATATCCACTAGCATTAAATCCCTCAAAAACGTCTAATATAATGATACAATGTTTGCACGAATCTGGTACTTTTTAATGTGTGTTTTACTTTTTATTTACAAGCAATTTCAAACACAGAGAACCTGAAAGAATAAGAATAGTACAAAATATCTTGTAATAACCTATGATGGAATATAATCTGCAAAATAAAAGCTGAATCATTATGCTGTATGCCTGAAACTAATGCAATATTGTAAATCAACTATACTCCATTTTATTAATGAAAAATGAGAGGCAAAAAGAAAAAAAATAATACAAAAATATCAGCATAAACTTTACCAATTTCACCAACTGTTAATATTTTCTCTATTTGCTTTATCATTTGCTTTTTTTCTCTCTCCTGCCACCCTCCATATATAGTATTTTTTTACAGAGCTTTTTTTTTTTTTTTTTTTTGCGGTACACGGGCCTCTCACTGTTGTGGCCTCTCCCGTTGTGAAGCACAGGCTCCAGATGCACAGACTCAGCAGCCATGGCTCACAGGCCTAGCCACTCCATGGCATGTGGGATCTTCCTGGACTGGGGCACAAACACGTGTCCCCTGCATCGGCAGGTGGACTCTCAACCACTGTGCCACCAGGGAAGCCCTTTTCAGAACTTTTTGAGAGTAATTTGTGTACATCATGGACCTTTCCACCTAAATACTTCAGTGTGTATATCTTAAGAATAAGGAGATTGGTTCAAGATGGCGGAGTAGAGGGACATGCTCTCACTCCCTCTTGAAAAAGCACTGTAATCACAACTAACTGCTGAACAATCATCGACAGGAAGACACTGGAACTCACCAAAAATGATACCCACATCCAAAGACAAAGGAGAAGTCGCAATGAGATGGTAGGAGGGGTGCAATCACAATAAAATCAAATCCCATAACCACTGGGTGGGTGACTCAAACTGAAGAACAATTATACCACAGAAGTCCACTCACTGGAGTGAAGGTCCTGATCCCCACATCAGGCTTCCCAACCTGGGGGTCCAGCAACAGGAGGAGGAATTCCCAGAGAATCAGACTTTGAAGGCTTGCAAGATTTGATTGCAGGAATTTGACAGGACTGGGGGAAACAGAGACTCCAATCTTGGAGGGCACACACAAAGTAGTGTGCACATCAGGACCCTGGGGAAGGAGCAGTGACCCCATAGGAGACTGAACCAGACCTACCTGCTAGTGCTGGAGGGTCTCCTACAGAGGCGGGGGGTGGTTGTGGCTCACCACTGGGACAAGGACACTGGCAGCAGAAGTTCTGGAAAGTACTCCTTGGTGTGAGCCCTCCCAAAGTCCACCATTAGCCTCACCAAAGAGCCTGTAGGCTCCAGTGTTGGGTCGCCTCAGGACAAACAACCAACACGGAGGGAACTCAGCCCCACCCATCAGCAGACGAGGAGATTAAATTTTACTGAGCTCTGCACACCAGAGCAACACCCAGCTCAACCCACCACCAGTCCCTCCCATCAGGAAACTTGCACAAGCATTTTAGATAGCCACCAGAGGGCAGAGAGCAGAAGCAAGAACTACAATCCTGCAGCCTGTGGAACAAAAAACATTTTATATTCCAGCATTGTGCAAGGCATTTTATATATAATACAAAATTTAATCTTTTTAACCTTTGAGGTGTTAAATGTTCACTGTATACATGAGGATACCAAAACAGAAAGTTAAAAAATTCACCAAACATCATCCTTTTGGTAAGTGGCTAGCATTCTAATTTAGGTCTCTGATTATAAAACTCTCTTTTTCAATATACAACGCTGCTTACACTTTGTCAACATGGAAATATGAGTATTGTTTGATCTCTATTCTTTAAGATAAATTGCAACTTCATGAGGAAGAATTGTTGGTTCTATCTGTCAAATGAGGAAACTAATGTTTAGAGCGTTCTAAATCTTTCCCAAGTTTATATATCAGTAAATGGTCAAACTGGAATTTTAATGCAGAATTAGAAGTTAGATTAATAGTGTAAATGAAGCATTTTGACCCATATCTTAAATACATCTTTAAACTGCATAATCAACCTCATATTTCAATAAAAAAATAAACCCATTACATCTGTAAATGAGTTCCTCTGAGATCATTATGGTTTTCAATAAAAGTTCCAAGATTCTGATCTTGTTACAAATAACATTTCTGATATCCCTGAGGAGAAATTGCTATAGTACAATCTGAAAGGGAAGGAAAAGATAAAAAATAGTTAATGAGGTGATTTGAAAACAATTTCCTTTAAATGACATTAGCAATGCTTTGTCATTTGTGTATTTTCATAGTAACGTGCCACAAAAATAAATATATATCCCCTTTCTACAGTTATATTTGGGGAAATCCTACCTATAGGCTATCCATTAGATGAAGTAGAGATGATTTGTCAGATAGCTTTCTTTCATCCTCACCATGGGTATCCAACTAAAGAAACCCCATTAAAACCCACTCCCCAAAGAAAATCAGCAGAAAATTTATTTCACACTCTAGCTTCATAATGACTGCATTGTACAGTGTTGAATGTTGTAAAATATTAATGAAACTGAAGAAGTTATGATTGCCAACTTTTATCTCCCAACTTTCTTTCATCTGGGAAATTTCAGGATCACTTTACTAAATAAAAAATTACTATTAGCATTTTTGTGTTAAATAATTCATAAACTACTTTTCCTTGGCACATGCATAGGTGTTTTTGCATGACTAACTACTCGCTAAGTATGTCCATACTCCATTACCAAATGTTTTTTTTAATTTCTTCTCCTCATTCAGACTCATCAGTATTTATCTTTATTTTAAGGCATGGGGTGATTATGACAAGCTATGTAAACATTTGGCCACAATACTTAACCAAACTATTTAAGAACAGCTTTCACAGTTATTCAAATGCCCAGTCAGCTCTGAAATAAAACCTTACTTTGTTTCTTTCTCTTCTGTACATCCATTCACTTACCTAGACCATCTTTTTAATAGTGTAATGTACCCCAACGCTGGTCTCCTTCAACATAAGTATCCTGATAGATTTAAAGGTATAGAAAATAAGGACTTCCCTGGTGGTCCAGTGGTTAAGACTCTGCCCTTCCACTGCAGGGGGCATGGGTTCAATCCCTGGTTGGGGAACTAGGATCCCACGTGCCACGTTAGTGGCACAGCCAATAAATAAATAAATGTGTAGAAAATAGAAATCTTTGGAGAATTATCTTTTTATTCTCTTTGTATTTCAGATAACACTGTGGGTCAATTTAGTAAAATAGAAACTTATAAAAATGTATCAGTATAATTACTTATTTTATTGTAATCAGAAAAGAGCCTGCCCACATTTACATATTACCAAAAACTAGTATGAAAAATCAGATTCAACCAATAAAGGAAGCAGAGAGGAACAAATATAGAAATTAGCATCAGAGAATGCAGCCTCAAGTCTCGGTTCTATCATTTATTTGCTATCTTAGGATAGATATTTCACCTCTATGAACATTATTGCCTTCATCAGCCAAATGGGAAAAAAAATCTACCTTACATAATTGTTGTGAAAAGTGATGCTAGACTATGCAAAATACGTGGTATATAATAGTTACCATTTATTTACTTATTTTTATAACACCAACAAGTTAAAATTTGAGAGGGATAAATAGAAAGCCCTATATTCATGTTCATGAATAAAGAATGGGGATTGTAAAGATTAATAAAATTCCTTGACCCCAATGAGGAATGATTCCTAACAGACAAGAACACCATTCTTCATGATGTTCAGGTTAAAAACCTTAAAGTAATCCTTGATCCTTCTCTTTCTCTCACACCCAAATACAATGTATCAGAAAACTTTGTCATCTCTTCCTTCAAATATCCAGACTATTCATAGCTCACCACATCTAACACTTTCACTCTCATCTATTTTATGAACTATTATTAGGAGCCTACTAATTGGTCTCTTTATTTCTATCCTTGTCTACCTCCAGTCTTTCCACAAAATAGCAGCCAGCATGATCTTTAAGAAATATGGGTCTCTATTTAAATTCCATTTTATCAATATTTTCCATATTATCCTATATGAAAAGAATTACTCTATAACACTCACTTCTCTTAATTTCCTTTTAATTTTTTTCAAAGCACATACCAAACTTAACAAATATTAACTTATTAGGATTTTTGTTTACTCTTCTAGAATGCAAGAACTGTGAGAGCAAGAACTTTGTTGGCTTTGTTCACCGCTATACTTCAACACATATAATGGTTTCTGAAAGATAATAGGGTTTTTTCATCCCTTCATATTTCATTATGGAAATTTCAAACATATAGTAAAGTTGAAATAATTTAACAATGAGAACCCATATACACCAACGCCTAGATTCTACCACTAACATTTTACTGTACTTTAAAACTTGATTTGGGCAGTTAATTTTTGTGGTCTCAAAAAACATTTCTTAAATATCATAAATGAGGGAAAATATTATTATGCTCATTTTACAAATAAGGAAACTTAGGTTCAAATAAGAAAACTAGCTACTTGCTAGTTTAGTGCCATACAAAGCTCTTTATATTAACAGCGTTTCCTTACCTTGACTATGCATTGTAGTTACTTGGGAAGCTTTAAAAACACTCATGTTCAGATTCTCCCCTCAGAGATTCTGATATGATTAGTCTGGGAGACTACCTGAGGGTCAGGATTTTTAAACCTTCTTAGGTGATTCTGTTAGGTAGTTAGTCAGACATTAGCACCAAGGAAGTGACAGTGGCCTAAAAACAAGAGAGGAATAATCAAGTCATACCACAACCATCTGGGGACCCTCCCCTGACGCCACCCAGAATGGATGAAACTATGGTCGAGTGGTGGGCAACTTATCCTGATAAAGAGGGAGCACAGTAACACAAGGGAACTTCCCCAGGCTGCACATGCCAAGACCAGACGGGCGTATAACCTATAGTAAACCCAAACTCATTATACCATCACTATAATAAAATCTGCTGTGGTTTTTTTCCTTCCCACACCCCCACCCCCCCATGGTCTTTTCTTAGTGAATCTTGGGTAAGAGGATGTGCAATAATGAATTTGTTACATAATTAGGGACTGTCAATCAAATAATAATCCCCTGTCACTCACCCATAATCGCACCCCATCTATTTGCAGAACACTCCTTATAAACACCCTTAAGCTTATACAGGAGGGCTGGTTTCACTTCACAGCAACAGATTGCTCTCCCTCTGAGAGTGTAACTATGCTTTAATAAACTGTGCTTTGTGCTTAAGCCTGAAGTGGTAGTCTGCAATTCTTTGCTTGCTATCACAAGGACCTAGATTGCAGGTCCGGGTCTTCCATTGACCTCCTAGGTTGAAGCTATTATTTTTTAATAAATTTATTTATTTTATGTATTTATTTTTGGCTGCATTGTGTCTTCGTTGCTGCACACGGGCTTCCTCTAGTTGCGGCGAGCGGGTGCTACTCTTCCTTGTAGTGCACAGGTTTCTCATTGTGGTGGCTTCTCTTGTTGCAGAGCACGGGCTCTAGCCATGCTGGCATCAGTAGTTGCATCACGTGGGCTCAGTAGTTGTGGCTCGCAGGCTCTAAAGTGCAGGCTCAGTAGTTGTAGTGCACGGGCATAGTTGCTCCACGCCGTGTGGGATCTTCTGGGACCAGGGCTCGACCTTGTGTCCCCTGCATTGTCAGGCAGATTCTTAAGCACTGTGCCACCAGGGAAGTCCCAGTTGAAGCTATTTGACACAATGCACACTGCAGTAACAATTCCAGTGTGCCCTCAAAGTTGGGAACCCTTACATATTTATTTTTTAAAGGTAATTAAATGAATACTGAATATTTTTCAATTAACAGCTTTATTGAGATCTAAGTCCCACACCATATAATTCACCCATTTTAAGTGTACAATTTAAAACTTTTAGTATACTCACAGAATTGTGCAAATATCACCACAATTTTAGAACATTTTAATTACTCCCAAAAAAGAAACTCAGTACCTATTTTCAGTCACTCCTTGTCTTAGTCTGTTCAGGCTAATAACAAAACACCATGTATTGGGTGGCTTATAAGCAACAGAAATTTATTTCTCACAGTTCCAGAAGCTGGAAGTCTGAAATCAGGGTGCCAGGATGGTCGGGTTCTGGTGAAGGTTCTCTTCCAGGTTGCAAACTGCTGACTTCTCGTTTTGTTCTTACATAGCAGGGGGGTGAGGGGGCTCTCCCAGCTGCTTTTATAAGGGCAATCAATCTCATTCATGAGAGCAGAGCCCACATGAGCTCATCGTCTTTCAAAGGCCTCACTTCCTAATACCATCACATTGGGCCTTATAATTTCAAATTTTAAATTTTTGGAAGACACAGACATTAAGACCTTAACATTCCTCATTTCCTCCAAAACCATGCACCTCCTAGCCCCTGGTAACCACTAGTTAGATTTCTGCTTCTATAGATTTGTTTATCCTATATATTTCATGTCAATGGAATCATGAAATATGCGGTTTTTTGTAACTGGCTGCTTTCACTTAGTATGTTTTCAAGGTTCATCCATATTATAGCATACATCAATACTTCATTCCTTTTTATGACTGAATAATATTCTCTTGTATGAATATACCATCTCCCACATTTTGTTTATTCATTCATTAATCAGTAGATGGACATTTAGGTTGTTTCTAGTTTTTGACTATTATGAATAATACTGTTATGAACATTCATATATAAGTTTTCATGTGAATATATGTTTTTAATTCTCTTATACTTATACCTAGGAGTACAATTACTAGGTTATAACCCCTTATTTGACTTCTGATGGAAGTCTTTTCTAAAGCAGCTGTACCATTTTACATTCTCACCCAGTATGAAAGGTCTGATTTCTCCACATTCTCACCAAAACTTATTATTTTTTTACTATAACTAGCCCAGTTTATTTGAAGTGGTATCATAATAAGAGGTGTTTGTTAAATATTTGTTAGATGAATGAATCAAGACAGGCCAGAAGTGCTGGGCTGTTGACTTAAAGGTTGATTTTACCTTTGAGTAAAGATCAGAACAGGTAGCTTTTCAGTTTCCAATTATCTCTTGCTCCCCTGACCAATGACATCTTCCATATTTCTTTCTTGCCTATTCCGTACTTGAGTTCCAGCCAGGTAGCTTCTCCACACACCACTTGGAAAACTGATGCAAGTCTTCACATGCATTCCTTTAGTTCTTACTCCTCTACTCACAGAAACCTAAACTTAACATCCTAGTTTTAGTATCTCAGGTTATATCAAGGAACAAAGAAGTTAAATGTGTATGTGGAAGGACGTGAGGCTCATGCCTTTATCTGAGCAAACAATAATAGGACTTTGATACCAGGCTAGCTAATGTAATACAAACTCCAATCACATAAAAACAGTGGTCAACTATGAACAAAACACTTCTCTGCAAAGCCCTTTATAAAGGACACTGAAGAATGAGAGTGCCAGGTGGAATGCTTTCACACTGAACATGCTCATCAAACTCTATACACTGTGTTGAACTTTGAAAATAGTTTTATCTCCCCATTAAATGAAGCACTGGAATCTCATCAGGTCAGAAAATCCACATTGCTGCCCCTGATAGCACATAATCACAAAGTCTTCCTTATTATAAAAGTATAAACTATAGTTTGACCTCTAAAGGTGATGGAAACAAAGTACACACACATTACAGTTTTTCTATCACAATTTTGGGTGTCTTCTGAAAAAGTCACATGCGTATAAAAGTCTTGCCCATCTGTAGGGGATAGAAAAAGAAGAACATTTAGAGGAATGATTTCTGTGGCCTGTTCAGTGAGAGAAAGATAAGTAAAATTAGCAATCCCACAGCCAGGTACTGATAAGGCCCAGAATCACAAACTCCACTAGGATTAACTTCATAAGAAAGTGCATGAAATAGCCTACTTATTTGTTCTTTATTTTCTACTTGGAGTAGCTTCCTCTAATAATGAATTATTTTGAGAGTTGTGTTATTTCACCACCGGAAACTTTTCTTTAGCAGTGTGTGCATGCGTGTGCATGCACATGCCTGCTCATGTATTTTGCAGAGTAACTGCCATGAAATGCTGATGTAGTCATTCATTTTTTTATCATGTAAAACAGAACAGTATCTTATCTTTTGTATAGCCACAGATTTTGAAATTTAACATGCAGATATAATTGTTTCTACATTCTCAAAATATCCGGGTATAATTTTTTTGTAAACTTATACAACTATAAGTCTATTAAGGAAAAAAATAAGAGAACAAATTCAATGTATTTTAGTGACTTGAAAAAAAAAAACACAGAATTCATATGTTCGTGTTTGTGGAGATGTATTCTGGCAAGATATTTTGTAATGTGTCCTCAAGTAGTCTTCCATTCAGTTAACTACAGGATACCATAGGGTTATTATTAGCCTTTCCATATTTGATTTGATTAGTTAAAAATCTGGATATGTTTCATTAAGCCAGTTGACTCAGTGGTTTAAAATGGATGAGGTATTCTGCCAGAATCTGGTATATTAAATGATTTCCTATGTGGAAGGATCTAGGAGATTTAAATAATAAAATTAACACTGGCTCACTAAAAGCCAACTAAATAAATAGAACTCACAATTTTCATTTGTCCATCTTCTACTTGATTCTCGAAATAAAATCACACAAATTACAAGAAAATATGTGCATGCCATGTCTTTTTTTAAATTTTTTATTGGAGTATAGTTAATTTACAATGTTGTGTTAGATTCTGCTGTACAGTAAAATGAATCATTTATACATATACATATATCCACTCTTTTTTAGATTCTTTTCCCATATAGGTCATTACAGAGTATTGAGAAGAGTTCCCTGTGCTATACAGTAGGCCCTTATTAGTTATCTATTTTATATATAGTAATAAGTATATGTCTTTATTCAGATGCAATTTCAGGGTATATCCT
Organism: Lipotes vexillifer; assembly: GCF_000442215.2. Lineage (NCBI taxonomy): Eukaryota > Metazoa > Chordata > Mammalia > Artiodactyla > Lipotidae > Lipotes > Lipotes vexillifer. The sequence goes on along the minus strand of NW_006781519.1, from coordinate 4,479,288 downwards.
GGAGTCTTAAAAGACTGTCATCTATCTCGTATTGTCACAATACCATATGGTTATTTTTCATGTTTAAAATGATAAGGGAATCCCTAAATCAAAACAAAAATGTTAAATTATATTACCTATATTATTTTACTAACACGTGGAAAGGAGGCAAATGTATTTTAGAAGAATATTTTAAAGTACAGCTTCATTACTGAAAATTTTTCAAAGGAATTTTCAAATTGTTTTTAACTTACATACCCAGGTTTCCCAAGTGTTATTCACTCTAAGTTCTTGGAGGAGAAATAACATATTGCTGGTATTGGTTTTTCATGCGTTGAGAACAGTATGCTCTTTTATCTGTCCAGATAGTTTTACATGACTACAAGGCAGCAACTGATCCCCAGAATTTTTGTACTACCACAGGGTTCATCTTAAACAGATCTTCACTTAAAAAAACTTACAATCTGACTAGGTCAACATATCACAGAATAATATTTAAAATGTTTTAAAGAATAAAAGTTGATAGAGTGCAAAACTACATTAGTGCAGTCAACTTATACATGTGTGGCTCTATTATATTGTGCATCATCCATTTTTAATGCCATATTTGCTACCCTCAGTCACTACTATAATTACTGCTCCTATTATTGCTAGCATTTACTGAGTGCTTAAAATTTTCCTGACAAAGAGCTTAGAACTTTATAAATAATATTCCATTTAATATTTATAATAATGTTATGAGGTGAGTATTATCACCATTTTAACGACATGTAGACTGATGCTTCGAGAGGTTAAATGACTTGTCTACAAACCGTGAGTTTGAAAGTCATAGAGCTAAGATTTGAACTGAGATACTATGACTCCAGAGCTTCTGTGTCTATCAGTATCTTATGTTGTCTCCCTTAATTGTGGTTACCTCTCCAAGAAAGCTAGATTGTATAAATTTTAAACTAAAAAGTGTCAGAAAAGCTAATATGCCCAATCCTTTCCCTGGAAGGAAACACATTCAAAAACCAACTAACACTACTTCTGAATTACATGCTGCTTTGGATTACTCATGTTCAGGCTACCCTTCATTAGAATGAATAATTGAGTGTTAACTCTACACTAGTGTAAAGGAATGTGCCATGAAGGAAAAGAAAGGAAGTGGTGATTTATATGTTGAATTGGTTTGTTTTTGGAAAATAGTGGATAATCCTCTATGGCATCCGAGTATATTCTGAGCATATAAAAAGATTGTAGTCTATGACATGCTATGGTTTCCCTTGCTGACCTAAACTTATTATCTGTATTCTACTCTTTGGTTTTGTAAAGTTGTTTTTTGCCCTTCACACACACACACACACACACGAGTCTACATATGTTTTATAAGGGAAAATAAATCTAAATGTGTATTTTCCATATAAGAATTGCAAGTGGAGGAAAAGGAAAACATTTTTGCCATTTTATATAATTTTTTAACTCCAATAACTGCACAAATAGCCATATAATTCAGCAATTCTAAGACAAAAAGAATGCCAGAATTTTTATAAATTCTTCCTAACTTTGTCTCTTAAGCTTGGAAATATATTACTTACCATTTTTCATATACTAATTACTCATACATGAAATCTGAGGGAAAAATTGGTTACAAATTAATCAGCCTTTAATGATTAAAAAAAATTGGTTACAAATTAATCAGCCTTTAATGATTTAAAAAAACATGTATTATATTACAAACAATTTTAATTAAATCTAGATAATGGAAAAATAAGGAATGTGTGCTTTTTAACTAAAAAATCACCAGCTGGAAAACACCAAAATAGCAAAACAATCAGGGAAACACTGAAATATAAATTATACAATTAAATAAACTGAATTTGTTAAAAGTTATTGGTTTCAGAATACTATGATAGACTGAAAAATTGAAGCACAATACGTGTTATATGTACTCTTTAAGTGCAATTTTTGGAGTCTTTGAGAAGTAAATTCAGTAAAAAGGATAACATAAGGCAAATACAATGTGTAAAATGTAAACATTATATTTATTCAAGAGTTATCTATTCCTTGTACATGTTCTCAGATTCCCTTCTGATTTCTACTGACATTTGAAAATCATGTTTCCTTATAGTGACTTAAAACAATTAGCTCCAAAACTATATCTTTAAATAGGTTCCACATCAGAGACACATTCTTTAAGTAGGTTCCACATCAGAAACACATTGGTTATCAAGTCATTCATATTTATCTCAACACAAGATATTGTGGATATTATCATATGCTATCATTATTACAGTATTTACAATAAATTTAGATCAGCATAATGAATAACAATCTGTTTATAATTAACACATGAAGCTCACAGAATCCTTTAAATTGGAGAAAAATGCAATTAAATCCCAGAAAAAATTTATAGGTGAGATACTGGATGTAAATTTCAGAAAACTTCCTTTATTTTTCCCTTGATTTACTACTTTCCAAATTTAAATGATTTGCACAATTATTATTTTGTTACCTTGGTAACACTCCAAAGCCCTATCCTGAGCTTAAAATGCCTGCTTTCTTCACAATACTCTAATCATAATTTGAGATCTGTAGATAAGTCATAAATTAAATTCATCCATTAGGTCTGTTTCAATCACGGCAGTAAGAACTTAGATATACTCTTGATATATGCTTTTAGACTCATGACCAAATTTTTTTCAGTGCCTTTGTTGAAGCCAACCAAAATAAACTCTGAAGTAATGAAATTTCAGACTATGTTAATTTAAAATGTCATGACAGACTTCCACTTGTGGTAAAAACACAGGTACAATAGGTAACTATAGAGAAAAAATAAAATTTGACCACTATCTCAAGACATACTTGATAGATAATATATCTGAATGTGAAAGACAAAGCAATACAATTTTTCAATAATGAAGGAGACTATCTTCACAGCATCAGGAAAAGTGAATGTGTCTTAAACAGGACACAAAAAGCAAAAAGCACAAGGAAAAATATCACAATTTCAGCTACATTGAAATTAGAAGACACTACTTAAGAATGGGAAAAGACAAACCACAAACTGGGAGAAGTGATTTTCAACACATATCTCTAGAATAGGGTATTTGTTGAGTTTTTAACATTTGTCTTTATTAATTTTATCCTTTTCATACAAACAAGGGGTTCTATTGATTTTATGCTTTACCCCACTTGCCCTAGTTTTTTGTGATGAAAACTAGAATTAAAAATCTACTATATATGCAACACTCTAGACACTCCATAGTTGAGTGGATGGAGAAAATGAATTTTCTCTGCTTAGATAAAGGAGAAAGGGTCAGCTGCCTCTCACTCCCCTCCTGAAATAAGATAGAAAAATACTTTGTTTCTTGGAGAGATTGAATGGAAATAATTCTGGGTTCTCATGATAAATTTTGAAATGTAAATGTATTTCTTCCAGAGCCAGATAATTCTCGGAGTCTACATCTTTTATGACCTTGACATGCTACTGCCTTCTTGTAAATCCTCTGCCCCTTGAAATGTAAACACATACCTCCAGAGTTAGATAAATCTCTTTGTAGTTTTCTCACTAATTTTAAAATACATCCTACAGCTTGTATTCAGAATATATAAAATACTCTTACAAATCAATTAAGGAAAAAGCAGCCAAGTAGAAAAGTAAGCATGAAACTTGATAGGTATAACCTATGATGTGGCAATTCCACATTTTAGGTTTACACCTCAGAAAAATGTAGATTACTGTGCATCAAGAGACAAGTGCCAAGTAGTGTGGTCAAGATGGCAGATGTGGAGGACACTGAATTCATTGCCTTCTATGGGCACACCAAAATTGCAACGACTTAGAGAGAAAATATCTAGGAGAACAAAGTGAAGACTAGCAAAAAAGATTTTTCACAATTGGGGATATAAAGAAGGAAACACAGTGAGACAGGTTGGAGGGGTAAAGAGGCAGTATAGTTAAAACCCACATTCCCTCATCATCAACTCACAAATGAGAAGAATATCATAATCACAGAGGTCCTCCCCAAGGAGCAAGGAGTCTGAGCTCCACATTGGTTTTCCCTGCTCAGGGATCCTGCACCAGGAAGATGAACCCTCAGAATATCTGGCTTTGTAAACCAGCAGGGCAGAAGTTTGGAAGAGTTGGAAGACTATAGAAAAGAAACTCTACTCTTAGAGGGCGTGTGCAAAATCTCAGATGTTCTGAGCCCCAGAACAGAGGCAATACTTTAAAAAAAATTCCTGGGTCAGATCCACTTGCTGATCTTGGAAAGCCTTGCTGAGAGGCAGGAAGCAGTTGGGACTTGCTGGGAGGATGGAGACACTGGCAGTAGCCACTTTTAGGATCTCATTCCACTGTAATGACACCAGTGGTGGAAAATGCCATTTTGGAATCCTCCCTCTAGCCTATAATTGCTGGAGACATATCCAATCACCAGTGGGCAAGCAACAGCCTTGCACCCCTGGCTGTGCAACTAGCCACACAGGGACCAGGCACAACCCAACAGCAGGCTGGAATAGCCATGCACCCCCAAGCCACACAGCTGGACCTACTGGGACTCAGAGCTGCCCAATATCTGGCCAGGTAGCAGCCACATGGGAAGACTGGCCTATCCAGCAGCAGCCCACAGCAGTAAGCTGGCAACACGGGGAGCCTGTCTTTTGTACAAGTGAGTCTGTGGCACCTATGTACCACTATGCCATGCAGTCAGCTATGCAAGGAGCCTGCCCCACCCTCCAGCTGGTCTGCAGCCAACACCCAAGCCAACACGTCCAGAGGCCAACCATTCCTACCAACATACTCACAGTAGTCAGCCCTGCCACAAGAGAAGGGTGCACACAGTCTACATAAGGGACATCCCTAGAGCATATTGCTCTGGCAACCAGAGGTGAGTGTGGTGCTGGGCCCCATAGGATGTCTCTTACATAAGGCCACTTCTGTAAGATTGGGAAATGTAACCAGTGTATTATCTAGGTATCTAACACATAGAAATAAACCTAGAGATATGGGCAAAATGAGGAGACACAGAATATGTTCCAAATGAAAGAACAAGACAAAACCTTACAAAAAGAGCTAAATGAAATGGAGAGAAGTAATCTATTCAATAAATGATTTGAGGAAATGATCATAAACAAGCTCTAAACAAGTTCACCAAACTTGGGATAAGAATGGATGTACACAGTGAGAATTTCAATAAAGAGTTAGAAAATATAAAGAAGAAACAAGCAGAGATAAAGAACACAATAGCTGGAATAAAAAATACAATAGAAGGAATTGAATGTAATTTAGAGGTACAGAGGAAAGGAAACAGTGATCTGGAAGATGGAGTAATGGAAATACCCAAGTAGAACAGAAAGAAGATAAAATAATTCTTAAAAATGAAGATAGCTTAAAATAACTCTGGGGCAGCATCAAGCATATTAACATTTGCATTATAGGGGTCCCAGAGGAGAAGAGAGAGAGATAAAGGAGCAGATGATTTATTTGAAGAAATAATATCTGAAAACTACCTTGATTTGGGGAAGGAAACAGATATCCACTTCCAGTGTGCACAGGAGTCTCACACAAGGTGAAACCAAAAAGTTCCACACCAAGACATATTATAATTAAAATGGAAAAAATGAAAGATAAAGAGAGAATATTAAAAGCAATAAGAGAAAAGCAACTAGTTACATACAAGTGAACTCCCATAAGACTTGCAGCTGACTTTTCAGCAGAAATATTGCAAGCCAGAAGGGAGTGGCACACTATATTCAAATGATGAAAGGAACAAAGCTTACAACCAAGAATACTATACCCGTCATGACTGTCATTCAGATTTGAAGGAGAAATAGAGTTTCAAAGACAAACAAAAGTCAGAGTTCAGCATCTCTAAACCAGCTTTACAAAAAATGTTGAAGAATTTCTCTAAGCAGAAAAACAAAGGCCACAGTAATAAATATGAAAATTATGAAAGGAAAATTTTCATTGGTAAAGGCAAACATACAGTAATGGTAATAAGGTAATATAAAGATTAAAAGACAAAAGTAGTAAAATAATTTATAGCCACAATAAGCAGTTAAGGGATACACAAACCAAAAAGATGTAGAATATGACCTCAAAAATATTAAACATGGGAGGGAGGAGCAAAAATATAGGGTGGATAGAAAGTGTTTGAACTTAAGAGATCATCAACTTGAAACAATCACATAAATATATATACATATATATGTATATATATATATATGTGTGTGTGTGTATATATATATATATATATATATATATATATATATATATATGCATGTATATAGGTTGTTATGTATGAACCTCATGGTAACCACCAACTAAAAACCTATAATAAATGCACACAAAACAGACAGGAATCCAAACACAACACTTAAAATAGTCATGAAATCATAAGTGAACAGAGCAAAAGAAGAAGAAAGGAACCAAGAACACTACAAAAATGACCAGAAAACAATGAACCAAATTGTAATAAGTACATACCTATCAATAATTACTTAAATGTAAATGGACTAAATGCTCCAATAAGAAGACATACAATAACTGAAAGGATTAAAAACAAACAAACAAACAAGATCCACATATATGACCATATTACACAAGGCAACCTGCAGATCCTATGCTATCCCTATCAAAATACCAATGGTGTTTTTCACAGGACTAGAAGAAGTAATTCTAAAATTTGTATGGAATCACAAAAACCCCAAATAGCCACAGCAATCTTGAGAAAGTAGGACAAAGCTGAAGGTATCATGCTCCCTGTTTTAAACTATACTACAAAGATACAGTAATCAAAACAACATGTACTGGGGCAAAAACAGGCACATAGGTTAATGGAACTGAATAGAGACCCCATAAATAAACCCACACTTACATAGTCAATTACTCTACAACAAAGGAGGTATGAATATACAATGGAAAAATGTTTCTTTGATAAATTATGTTGGGAAAACTGGACAGCTACATGCAAAATAATGAAACTGGACTGATTTTTCACACCATATACAAAAATAAACTCAAAATGGATTAAAAGCTTAAATTGTAGACCTGAAACCTTACAATTCCTAGAAGAAAACAAGCATTATCCTCTTTGACACTGGTTCTTAGCAATAGTATTTTTGGATCTGCTTCCACAGGTAAGGGAAACAAAGACAAAAATAAACAAATAGGACTACATCAAACTTAAAAGCTTCTGCACAGTGGGAAAGAGACTCTCAACAGAATAAAAAAGAAGCCTATTGAATGGGACAAGATATTTTCTAACATTATATATAAGTGGATAATATTCAAGGTATACAAAGAACTCATTCAACTTAACATATTTTTTTTAAATGGGAAGAGAACCTGAATACACATTTTTTCCATATGGTTGACCAACAGACACATGAAAAGATGCTGATCATCACTAATCATCAGGGAAATGCAAATCAAAACCATAATGTGATACCATCTCAGAGCTGTCAGAATGAGCCAGAGGGGAGGGGTTTGGTGGTGGAAAATAGGTGAAGGGAATTAAAAGGTTCAGGCCTCTAGTTATAAAATAAATAATCCAGAGGGGTGTAACATACAGCATAAGAAATATGGTTAATAGTATTGTAATAACTTTGTATAGCGACATGGTTACTAGACTTATTGTGGTGATCGTTTCATAATGTATGCAAATGTCAAATGAATATTTAGTACACCTGAAACTAACATAATATTATATGTCAGCTATATTTCAATATAAAATAGACAAGTGCCAGAATGTTTATGGCAGCCCTATTCTTAATAGTCTCAAAATAGAAACAATCCAAAGATCTATCAACAGTAGAATGGATAAAATGATCATGGTCTATGAACAAGAGCTACATATAATGAATAGATCTCATGAACATAATTTTGAGAAAAAGAAGCCAGACATAAAATAAAATGAATATTATCTCTTTATATAAAGCTCTAAAAATAAAAGGGAAAACTAAACCACAATGTAAAGAATGCATATTAGGAGTAAGAAGAAAATCAAGAAAGTGAGAAACATAAAAGTCAGTTTGTTAAATTAATGACTGTCTTGCAGTGTGTTTTAATATAGGTAATATCACTGAGCATATAAATGGGGCAATTCAATCAAACTTGAGGAGATGGAGACATGTAAGTCTTTCCAGAAGAGGTGATACCTGACTTTTATTTTGAAGAACAAGTAGGAATTATTTAGCTGAAGAAGATGAAGTATACGAGGGGAAAGCACATGATTTAGAAAAATTCAAATAGTTCTGTATGAGTACAGCAATGTTACCTTGTAAGAGACTTGCAAGAGATAATATATGCCCTCCTAAAATACATTGCTATAACAACTCCTTTATCATATTTAAATTACTTGCTAAATTTGTTTTTTCTTAGATGATAAATTCCATGAAAAAGCCCAGTGTCTCTTTCCTTCTACATCCCTCTTGTCTAATCCAGTTAAAATATAGAAGATATTCAGTAAATATTTGTTGAATGGAGGGATGGATGGATGAATGGATGGATGGTTAGATAAAGCTTACAGGAAAGGATTTTCAAGGATATAATTTTTTAAAGTAAGGACTTTTATTTAATTTATTTTAAACTATGGAAAAGTATGTTAATCAGGATTCTTTTTCATAGGAAAATATGAAAGTATTCTGGAGTGGCTCATGAAATAGAACTCACTAATAAATAACAAAGCATGTGGGGGGGCGGCAACAAGGATCTCTCTCTCTCTCTCTCTCTCTCTCGCTTTGTTTCTCCCTTTCTCTC
>NW_006781519.1:4453299-4470556 GCF_000442215.2 Lipotes vexillifer | reverse complement strand
TCTCGCTTTGTTCCTCCCTTTCTCTCTTTCCCTCCCTCCCTCCTTTCATTCTTACCTTCCTCCCTCCATCTCTCATAGCCACGTTCTCTCATTTTCCCTTCTCTATGATTCAGGGATTCCCCCTCAGACCAGTTTTGTTTATAAGGTTTGGGTGATCCTATAATTTATGATCCAAAATAGAACATTTTGGAGATTGAAAAGAAAGGAGTGCTGTTAATAATTACAGGGTGAAAACAAGCATGAACTGAAACTTCCCCAGGAAACTGTGAGTTATGATCACCCAACATATAGTGGAGGATTATGGCTAGGATCATTACCTTCTATCTTCTCCGCTTCATGATCAGATAGACAATGGCCTCTATTTCCCAACCCTTCTGCAGAAATCTTGTGAAGGGAGCTTGTCTTAGTTCTGGCCCTGTGATCAGGGCAATGGGTTATTGTGAATAACACCTCACCTTGAAATACGTGATTTTGATGGGCTGGGCAGTTAGTGAGAACAATTCTGAAAAACAAGGGATATATATTTTCAGAATAATAGTGGAGGATTTCCAGACTTAAACATTGAAGTAATCTTTAAAATAGTAATTCACATATTTCAAGCATATTTGACATGATCAGATTTATACACTTACACATGTATGCACCTCCCACATTATTTATCTGTGATTTTAGGCAGGGCCATTTCACTGTTGACTAGTATTGAACTTGAAGAACACTAAATTCCTTAAATCTCTTCTATATTTCACTAATAAGCCATATCTCCCATACCATATTTTAGTCTTGGGATTTTATATCCAAACACAAGACATTAAACTTCATGCTGTCAGTCATTTCACCATGTTAGCCTATTAAAATCTTGTTGATACCTAATCTTAATTTCCTATTATGCAATAATAAAACTTGATTTGAAAGCTGTAAAATGTTATACAAATATAAGGTTAAATTATTAAGTATATTTATTTTGAAATAAATATAGTTTGGATAGTAACTTTACTAGTATATTAAAAGTTTTGAGTTTTTTAGAAAAAAGCATAAAACACTACAAATTATATGGATAAATTATAATTTTACATGAAGAATGGATTCTCATGTTAAGCATTCTTTTTTTTTTTACTTTTTTTTTATCAACAGCATACCTATCATGTTGGCCCCAGGTATTAGCCCTCTTGGAATACTATTTCAGCAAAGTATTTTGTATGGATTTATTTTAGTATGACAATAAAAAGTGACCATAATGGACATGTTACCAGGAATTTATGTTATGCATGTAAAAGATTGATTATTGATTATATACTCATAGCAGGTACATATTTTTAAGTCCTTTCAACTCTAAAACCTTGTGATCAAATCTTTAATTGGTTTTAATTTGCCTATTATTAATTTAGCCTTTTGGCTAAATAATTTGTTGGAAATATACTGTCTAACCTGGAGTCAATGAATTAGTGAGGTCTCTTTTTTATCATTTTGTTTTCCTTTTTAAAATAAATATAGGTGTTATTTAAGTTTGTTAATGCATAGGATTGCAACTTATAAAGCTGATATGTAAAAAAAATTACAGAAAATGTTATCGAGACTATAACACTTGCTGAACAAGCAGTTATTGTTATCCCAAGTTTATTGCATAATATTGACCTGATCTGAGTTATTTTTTCTGTGTCTCTTTCAGTAAGGCAGGTTAGAAATGGTGGAAGAAAAGTATTTACTAAAGTAAAGATGACTTTTAGTTAACACATGTCTGAAAATTGTTGTGCAATGAATTATTGATATAAAATTAGCTGAAGAGCCTACTTACATTTGCTAAATAATGACTGTTCAGAAATCTCATTAAACTTTAAAAATGGGAAGCTTATGTTGTTGATGTTTGCTTTCTTTTTGGGAATCAATTTCTAGGACATTTCTCCAGAGTTTGCTTTTACCCTGCTGTACCTACATATACAGGGTATTTCATATATAGAATACATTGAACTAGGGAGTATTGGAAAATGAATAAAACTTATTATGGACTATTCAAAATATAAAATATACCCATCATTACTTCCCCATAAAAGCAATGATCTCCAAGTGAACACTTCTGAATGTGAGAACAAGTAAATTAAAACAAGAACTCAGCAACATCCCTGATACCTAGAAGGTTTTAGCACAGTATTGTTTAATCCAACCATCAGAGCTCAGCAAGTTAACTGTAGTAGTTGATGCAGTAATTTAGGAGCACAAAAAGCCTAAGGTTTTAGTGTGTAGTAAAATTAAAAGGTAACATTACTTCTATTTGTAAATAGAACACAATGTGAAGAGAAAAGGAAATTCGAATCTGATTAGGCAAATAAAGACAAACTATATGCCTTTGGACAAATTATATGTGACTTTCACCTGGAGCCTTGCAAGCTCTAAACTCACCTATGAGTAGATACTTTGTAATGTGCTCAATAATAATTTCTGTTTAGTTGAACATGTATTTACTATCTATGATGTGGCAGACTGTAAAATGTGAGAAGAAAGAAAAGATTAGAAGCTGATGTGCAAAGAATTCTTAAAACTGTGATTTCTGTATATTTATAACGTGGACAAACACTATTCTTAGAACGCCATGTGTACTTTCTCATTTCCTTTCCCCAAACTTAATAGAAACCTACTATTATTATCACCATTTTACAGTTGAGAAAATCAAGACACAGGGAGGCTGCTAAGTAACTTCCCCAAGGCCATCCAAGTGATAAGCAGTAACATCAGAATTAAACCTCGATGCAGAATCAAACCTCAGTGTTTGGAGTTCAGAGCCCATAATCTTGAATGCTAATCTATATTGAAAGTGTAAAGTACCAAATTTTGTAAAATTGTAACTTTAACCAGGGTATCTTTAGAAATAAAACATAATGTTCCTTTGGTCTGAAATATTTTTTATTACGTATAAAAACTGCTATAGACTTTGAGCATTCATCACTGGCATACTTAAATATATATCAAGTGCAGCCCGATGTGCAGAAATTGACTATTAAAGAATGCCTAAATCTGGATACAAATTATATCCAGAGTCCTCTATTAGCTTGTAATTAAGAGATTTTTACTTCCTCTTTAGCCTTGTGTTTCAGTCAATATCCTTCTCTTTTTTGCTTTCTCATATTTCTCATATATTATCCCTGATATATTTTGCCTCCTTCTTCTCCTCCAGCCAGATAAATGTTGCTTTTTAAAAAACAGATTTCACAGCAACTGAGCAACCAAGAAAGTGATATGCCCTTCAGCTGTGAAACAATGAGGAAGAGGGAGTGATTAACATGAAAGTCTCTTCCTTGTTCTATTCTCAGTAGTTTCTCAATACCTTCGAACAAATACTCCAAAGAATAATAGAAACAACTCTAGCAACTTATTTTTTCTAAGTATTTATTGTTCATCTCTTTACAGCCCCCCCAATTACCTTGTCTCCCTTACACCTATGATATTTGAAAGATTTGTTATAATATATAATACAATATAATATAGATATAATATAAATGTCTTAGGACAAAATGTTTTTCTTGATGAACTTACTCCAATGAGTGTTAATGTAAAAGTCAATTATGATAGAGTTTGATACATAGTCATGAACAAATTGTTTTGGATTGATTTTTTTCAGGTTAGTCTGGACTAAAAGAAAAATGTGGGAAAAAATCAACAGAGGCAGCAATTCTAAATGCAGCAGAAAATAATGTAACTAGGGAATACTGTTACAGGAATATTTTCAGACTCAAACATTTCATGACTACAAGTCTTCAAGTAACATATAACAATTTTGTTCCCTATTCTAAGAATTTTACTATGGAAAAAATTGGTTTATAGAGATTTTTTTAGTAAGTGATTCCTATATGCCCAGAGAAAGTTTCATGTTATTTATTCCTTCACAGTGTAACTGTGCATACGATTTAAAGAAGAAAATTCTGAAGTAATTTTCCTTATAAGTTCAAATAATTTAAATATGTAATTGAAAGAAACATATGTAGATAATCGATTAAAGATGCATAAACATTCATGTATAGATATACTTGATTCTTAAATCTTGATATTTAAGCTATTTTAATCTCATTTTCTTCTTGTGACTACACCCCTTCAAGAAGTTAAAAGTTGATATCCTTCATTTATAAATGATAGAACATGAAACTCAGGGACAGTAATTCTCAACTTTCTTTCTGCCCCATTATACCTGAGGGACATATTATATTTCAATCAGTAACAGCGCATTAGGTTAGTGATTATCTAAAAAATTAGAATGTGGGAGGGTGGATGAAGTGGTAATAGAAGCAAATCAACTCTGAGAAAGAAAAGAGTCTCCAAGAGCCTCCAAGAGCAGTAGAGTTTGAAAACTTCCTCCACATCATTCTCATATGTGAAATGACCTCCTAAAACTTCGTTAAGACTCATTGTTTTAAAGAATATACTCGTTTTAGTACAAAGTCTCATTTATGCAGAATCCAAAAAACTATGTTAGAAAATCTACTGAGCACCTGATTATTATTACTATATGTCACTTTTTAAATACCACTCAATTATCCAATATCACTTGGTATCTATAAATCAACTCAGTTTTGACACTAACTTCCCATAGTGAAGGCCCCACAGGTGTATTTGGAGTTCCTGATGTTTTGAATTCTTCATCAAACAGAACTTTTAAAGGAACTGAGCTTAAATAATATGGTATTATATTTTGTATTATCTTGTCTTCCTATAAACTTTTGTCACTAGGAGGCAAGACTATTCTTATCTGCTTATTCTGATGATTAAAATTCTTTCAAACTTGTCCAAGATTAAGATACTGGGTTTACTTCTTCACTCCCACTCCACCTCTATACTCTAATTTCTGTGGGGGAAAATTTTGCTTTTTCTGTTACTCTGTTCATTGAAGAGAAATATATTCTAAGTATTCCTTCTATAACTTCTTGAAGTTCAACAATGTTAGAATTAGACCTCAAGATTTCTAAATCTAGTTTCTGTGTGGTTTTCTGAAGAGTTTAAACTTGTAGGAATTTGATCAATAATATATTTTTGTCATTTCTATCAGAGAGCCAGAGAATGAGAGTTAGAGAGCAGAGTACTTGCTGAAAACATTTTCCATTGCCATCCCGCAATAAAAAATTTTGGGATGTCAGAAACATGAATAGGCAATTATTAGTTTCACAGCACTATAGACAAAACCTCTAAAATCACAACCGACTATATTGAATAAACACATACTGAATTTGAGTAGCTAAAGATGGAGCTTTCTAAAGTTTAAAAATATTTCAAAATATAAATGTTTGTCATATAATCTGCAAATGCATTTCTATTACTATGTATCTCTGTTTCTAGGTTATCAGCACTCTCTTAGGTCCATCTTAAACAGCCAAGGTGCTCATTGATTTTATAAATTATACTGATATACATAATTAAACCAGATTTCAGTATATTGAACTTTCAAATTCAAATGAAAGCAGTTTACACTATCATTTAATATTTTCTCCCAAGTATCATTTCTTTGATTTAACTATTAGTTTACTGGTTTTCACAATAAAGTTATAACTTATAATGAGTAAATATGGTAAACTTTGATATCACGTAATTTAATTCTTTCATGACAGTCACTTTCATTTAAACATGATGCTTTTTTTAATAATTAAAAATTAAGATAAGTAGAACTACCATGACAAAGATTATTTCTTAAAATATGCAGTAAATGTAAAGTATCCTAAAAGCCAATAACCAAAAGTGGAGTTGTGGATTTATGATGGACATACAACCTTAATGAAAAAGGACTTAGGGTTTGTATGCATTTGTTTTCTTTCAGAAATCAGTTTAATATTTGCCCTTTATGGATTCTTCACCATTCATAAAGACTTGTCTCTAAGTAGTACATTCTCTTTTTCCTGGATAAACTAGAGTGTAGTAATTTTACGGTAGGTAGGGTTTAAAGAAAATAGTAAATCCCCAATAAATTCAAGTGAGAAATTCATCTGGCATTAATTGATGTGCTTTAGAAATATGTATTTTCTTTCATTCACTTAGGTATCATTTTCAGAAGATGGATATAACACCTCACCTTCCTCCAACTCAAAATGTGTTTCTAGAATTGTGTTTAAATTGCAGAAAACATTTCTCAAAGAGCAAAATGTGTAAGACCTGTCACTACTTTCTTCATATTATGTAGACATTATTTGCGAGCACAGATACCTTCTCCAGTCCTTGAAAAGTGGAGCAATATCCTTGGCACATAGTAGGTGCTCAATAAGTGTATATGAGATATACTGTTTAGCAAAATGTTCTACATGTTTTTCTTTTAATAGACTTTATATTTTTAAAGCAGTTTTATGTTCACAGCAAAATTGAGGAGAAAATACAGAGTTCTTATACAGTGCCTGCTCCTACACATGCACAGATTTCTCCACTATCAACATCTGCCACCAGAGTGGTACATTCATTACAATTGATGAACCTACATTGACACATCATTATCACCCAAAGTCCACAGTTTACATTAGGGTTCACTCATAGCATTGTGCATTATATGAATTTTAACAAATGTATAATGACATGTATCCATCATGAGTATGCAGAGAATTTCGACTGCTCTAAAATTACTCTCTGATATGCCTCTTCATTCCTCCTCTCCTCTACACACTGACAACCACAGATCTTTTTACTCTCTATAGTTTTGCCTTTTCAGAAATGTCATACAGTTGGAATCATACAGTATGTGGACTTTAAAAAATAGCTTCTTTCACTTTTAATATGCATGTAAGCTTCCTCCATGTTATTTTGGGTGTAATAGCTCATTCCTTCAAGTGCTGAATAATATTTCATTGTCTGGATCACCACTGTCTATGTATTCATTTATCTACTGAAGGACATCTTATTTGTTTCAAGTTTTGGCAATTATGAATGAAACTTCTATAAACATCCTGCAGGTTTTTGTGTGGAAATAAGTTTTCAACTGCTTTGAATAAATACCAAAGAACATGATAACTGGACTGCATGGTAAGAGTAGGTTTAGTTTTGTAAGAAACTGCCAAACTCTTTTCCAAAGAGGCTGTACCATTTTGCATGCCACCAGCAATGACAGAGAGTTCTTGTTGCTCCAAATCCTCATCAGCATTTGGTGTTGTTAGTGTTCTGGATTTTGGCCATTCTGATAGCTGTGTAGTGGTATCTTGTTGTTTTAATTTGCATTTCCCTAATGAATATGATGTGGAATATCTTGTCATATGCTTGTTTGCAATCTTCATATCTTCTTTGATTAGATGTCTGTTAAGGTCTTTTGTTCATTTTTTAATTGAATTTTTCATTGTCTTACTGTTGAATTTTAAGGGTCTTTGTATATTTTAGATAATGGTTCTTTATCATATATGCCTTTTCTAGTATTTTCTAGTCTGTGGTGTATCTTTTCATTCTCTTGACAGTATTTTTAGCAGAGCTGAAATTTTTCAATCTAATGAATGACAGTTTATCAATTAATTCTTTCATGGATCATGCCTTGGTGTTGTACAGTGGGCCCTCCATATTCTCAGAGGGCATACAGAGGGCTGACTGTAAAGGACTTGAACATTCATGAAGTTTGATATCCGTAGGGAGTCCTGGAACCAATCCCCCAAGGATACAAAGGGACAACTATATATAGAAAGTCTTAATCAAATACAATGTTATCTAGGTTCTCTCCTGTTATTGTCTAGGAGTTTTACAGCTTTGTGTTTTACATTTAGTTCTCTAATCCGTTTTCATTTAATTTTTGTGAAGGATGTAAGGTCTGTGTCTAGATTCATTTTTGCATGATGTTCAGTTGTTTCAGTACTATTTGTTGAAAAGACTACTTTTTCTTCATTGCAGTACATTTGCTTATTTAATTTCTATTCTTTTAAATGTTTTAGGGTGTGTTTTATGGCACAGAATGTGCTCTGTCTTGGTGTATGTTCCATATGAACCTGAGAAGAATGCTTGTCCTGCTGTGATTAAATGAAGTAACTTATAAATGTCAATTTTATCCAGTTGCTTGGTGGTGCTATCAAGTTCAGCTATGTCCTTACTGATTTTTCTATCTGTTGGATCTGTCCATTTCTGATAGTGGGGGGTTGAAGTCTCCAAGTATAATAGTGTATTCATCTGCTTCTTCTTACAATTCTATTAGTTTTTTACCCACTTATTTTTAAGTATTTTTTTGTTGTTGTTAGATTCATACACTTTAAGGATTGCTATGTCTTCTTGGATAATTTACCCATTTCTATTATGTAATACCTCTTTTTATCCCTGATAATTTTCCTTGCCTTGAAGTCTGGTCTGTCTGAATTTTAGATAGCTAATACAGCCTTCTTTTGTTTAGTGTTCATACAGTATAATTTTCTCCATTCCTTTACTTTTAATCCATATGGGCATTTATATTTAAAATAGGTTTCTTGTAGATATCATAGTTCCATCTTGTTTTTACATCTACTCTGACAATCTCTGTATATTAATTGGTGTACTTAGACTATTGATGTTTAAAGTGGTTGATATAGTTAGATCAATATCTATCATATCTATTACTGATTTTTATCCATTGCCTTTGATCTTTGTATCTATTTTTGTCTTCCATTCTTTTTCAGCATTTGTGGTTTTAATTGAGCATTTAATATGATTCCATTGTGTCTCCTTTCTTAGCATATCAGTTATACTTCTTTTTAAACTTTTTTTATATGATTGTTCTAGAATTTTCAATATATTTTTACCACTAACTCAAGTACACTTTCAGATAACACCAAAACACTTCACAGGTAGTGGAAGTACCTTACGATGACAAAATATTCCTAATTCCTTCCTCCTGTCCCATGTATAATCACAGTCATTCGTTTCACTTATATATAAGTGTACATTGTTGCTATTATTATTTTGAACAAAATTTGCCTTTTAGATCAATTAAGAAAAATGCAAGTGTTTATTTGCCTTTACTTATTTGTTTTCTCTAATGCTCTACCTTTCTATATGTAGAAATGAGTTAATGATCTGCATCAAATTCCTCCTGTCTGAAGAAATTTCTTTTTGCATTTCTTGTAAAGCAGGTCTATTGTAAAGAAACAAATTTTCTCAATGTTTGCCTGAGAAAGTATTTATTTCTTCTTCACTGTTAAAGGACAATTTTACAGAATACAGAACTGTAGATTAGAGTTTTTGGTTTTGGTTTTATTTCTTTCAACACTTGAAATATTTCACTCTATTCTTTCCTTGCTTTTATAGCTTTGAGGAAAAGTTGAATGTAATTCATTTCTTAGCTCCTCTATAGGTAAAGTTTCTGTCAAGACTTTATCTTTGACTTTCTGCAGTCAGAATATGATATGTCTAAGTAGGATTTTTGGCATTTATTATTCCTGGTGTTCTCTGACCTTCCTAGATCTGTAGTTTGGTGTCTGACATTACTTAGGGTAAATTCTCCATTATTATTGCTTCAAAAATTTCTTCTGTTCCATTCTCTCTTTCTCCTTCTAGTATTCTCATTACATGTTATGTTATGCCTTTTGTAATTGTCCCATAGTACTTGGATTTTCTGTTTTTTTATTTTTTTCTTTGCTTCTCAGTTTGAGAAATTTCTATTAACTTATATTGTGGTATTCTCAAGCTCAGAGATTCTTTCCTCAGCAATATCCATTCTAGTAATGAGCCCCTCAAAGGCATTCTTCAATTCTGCTGTAGTGATTTTGATATCTAGGTTCTCTTTTTATTTTTTCTTAAATTTTCAATCTCTCTGCCTACGTTATGCATCTGTTCTTGCATATTATCTACTTTTTCCATGGTAGACTTTAGACTGAAAAAAATGCACAGCCTAAAAGTTGAGAGTTACTTTTTATTCAATGGACATTCTTATGACTTCAAGCCTGGGAGACAATATTTCAGATAATGCTGAAAAAACTGTTCCAAGGTTGTGGGGGTGTGATCCAGGATATATAGGAGTTTTTGCAACAAATGGCAGGTAGTGTCAAAAATTTATTGATAATTTAAGAAAACCAGATAACTCTAGTTAAAGAATTCAGCACTTTTCTATGTATAGGAAGATGCAAGAATCTGGGCTCACTGCAACCATACCTTTGTTATGCACCTCAGCTCTCTGGGGCCTGTATCCTGTGTTTTCTCACCCTGAGTTTCCTCAAGCTGCACCATCAGGGGTGTGGCTGTAGTCTGCTGACTGCTAGATGGCTGGCATTCCTTGTTTACATCCTGAGTTCCCTCAAGGCTTAACGTTGGGGGTGGCTGTAATTGCTGATGGCTGTGATATCCTTTGTTTACTGATATGACAGGCAGCATTCTTAGTCCACAAGCCTTTAGCACATTAATCACAGTTGTTTTTTTTTTTTTTTTTAATTCATGGTCTAAAATATCCAACTTTTCTGCCATGCCTGATTCTAGTGCTGATGCTTGCTCTGTCTCTTGACTTACAACTTTTTGTTGAAAGTCAGACATGATGAGTTGGGTAAAAGGAACTGCAATAAATAGGCCCTTAGTGATGTGGTGCAAAGGTGTAGGGAGGGAAAGCATTCTATAGTTTTAGGATTAGTTCTCATTCTTTTAGTGAGCCTGTGTCCCTCAGCTGTAAACTTCAGAAGTGTATTTCAGGTCTTTCCCTCATGCTAAGGTTATTGGAATGGACTGGAACTGGGTATGTACCTTCCCCTAAGTCAGTTAGCTTTGACAAAATTCCAAAAGTTTAGTCCCTGGTGAAATAGTGTCTCTTGAAGGAAAGCCTTGTTAAGAACAACAGAATGCTCTGACATATTGTGAAATTACATTCCCATCCCATGTTGAAAGCCCAAAGGGAATCTTCCCTGATCTTCACTATGAGAACCTGGTAAAGCTCCAGGATATAAAACTCACAAAAGCCAGGGGGCTCCCCAGCAGTTTTTGACTCTCAGGTTCCTCTACTCTGAGCCTCCAGATATTTGTCTATTACAGTTCAGGTTTTTCTCCTCTGGTAGTGATTCCTGCAGGTTTCTGCATGGGAGGGGTTCTGCTTTGGTAAGTAGTGAATATATATATATATATATATATATATATATATATATACATACATACATACACACACATATTTTTTATGCCTCTGTGATCATGCTAGTAAAGTGTTTCTACAGCAAGTGGGACACTCAAACCCAAATAGTACTATTTAACCACCATTATGAAGCAGTTGGTGTTTACTTATTCTTTATCCTACTTAGTTACCAGGATTTTTATTACAGTTGTCAGATATGTCCAATAAACTGAACTCTAGTTATCTTAAGAGCTACATTAAGACTGTACATGACAATAATTGAACCTGCATTATCAAACAAAGGCATAACTATTCACAGAAGAAACTGCTAATAATGTAGAATTAAAAAAAAAAAACAGTGTGAGGTTTTGGTGTAGTAATTTCTTTAACAGTACATAATTGTTTAAAATCTTAAGCAAGGGTAGCTCAGTGGACTGTCCTTGATTATGACCCTATTCAGATCTTAAGTATGTTTGCAGTTTCATTCTTTTGAACACTCTCATTCCAGTTCAATGCTATTTTAGCAAATCAATCACTTCTTCATTTTAGGGCTAATATGCAAACTACAGGGGCTTCCCTGGTGGTGCAGTGGGTGGGAGTCTGCCTGCCGATGCAGGGGACGCGGGTTCATGTCCCGGTCCAGGAGGATCCTGCATGCTGCAGAGCGGCTGGGCCCATGGGCCATGGCCGCTGGGCCTGCGCGTCCAGAGCCTGTGCTCCACGACGGGAGAGGCCAGGGCGGTGAGAGGCCCGCGTACTGCAAAAAAAAAAAAACTACATAGAATTATGTCTCATATATATAAAATATATGTTTGGATAGATAGAGTTTTTTATGATTTCATCTGTTTATTCAAATTTCAGAGGAAAAATTGCTAAATAAAAATATCTGCAAATAAATTATAGTTATAGTATGGGTGTTCTCTATTAAAAATATCCAAGCTCCCTTCTCCCCACCCTTGTCTATTACACTTTCTTTGGGAGATAATCATTTATCCTTTCTCCTAATTTGGATTATTCAGGAGAAAAGATGTTTATTTGAAATACATGCATTAAACTCAAAATCCAAATTATGAGGTATCTATTGCCCCAATAAATTATATTTGACAAAATAAAGTTATCTTCTCTTATTAATTGAATTGAGATGATCCCATGCATAACACTTATAAAAAGCATTAAAAGCCAGAATAAAGATAAGACATCCACATATGCTGTAAAATTTATATAAATAATATATCTAATGGGCAGACTCTGGAAACATTGTTTGCACTTGTAATTTAAAACTTTTAATAACTCAATTATAGCCACTACCTGTAAATTATGAAATTACCAATAACTTGTAGAAATAATATATTCACTATCAACCTGCAAACATCAGCAACATATAGTTTTTCATTTTAAAATATTTCAACCAATAAAGAATTTTGAAATATGGAATTTTCATTTTAGAAACTTCACCTACTTATGAATGATGAATAATCAGATTAAACCTTGGACTGCCTAAACCCTTTTGGATAGTTCCTTCAGTAAAATTTAGAGAAAATATTTGAATACGCATGAAAATGTATAAAAAAATATGCTTTTCTTTGAATTATGAAAACATAAATCTACTGAATATAATTCCAAACTTTAAAACAATAGAAACCGAGTTTTTTCATACCTTAGTTTTTCCACATCAGAAACTTTGGGCCATCATTAACAATGTTCTTGCATACTGATAACATATTTTACAAGTCATGTTTCTGTTGGTCTTTTAAAGATACTTTCCTATTAATAACAAATGAACCTAGTGAGTCATTCTTTATGTAATTCTATTAAAAATAATTTCTTCCTTCATTTGTATTTATCTTTTGATTAAATGTATTTTGAGTCATAACTTCTGAACATGTATTTTCACTCTTTCAGGCAAGGATTATTACCATTTTAGTCCAGTTCCTTTTTTATTTCACATGTTATTTTTATCCAGTTATTTTTTTCTTTCCCCCAATATAATCTGTTTACACAGTCTCTTTAATTTTTTAATGTTCTGGTCATTTATCTTATCTCCTTTTTATGTGATCTTCTCATTTCCTCAATATTTGCTGAATGGTTTAAAACTATTAACATTTGATGCATAATAAATATTAAATGGAACAATTCTAAGCAACCTCCTTGAAAGCAGTTCTTAAGTACATAGAAAGGGAGTAGGAAAATTTCTTTTCTCTTAGTTATCACACTGACAAAAATAAAATAGAATTTCATAAAGTATCTTGTTCTCCCTTGGCATAATAAATCAATGATTTGAAGGACACATTTTAATTTGTTTTTGTATAAAAAAAAAAGAAAGCAAATTAAAACTTGTATCAATTTTTTTAATGATTTCTGGAAGCAAGTATCAACTGAGACTGAAAAATCTATACAAGTAGATTATTCATATTGCATTTCACTGTGTAATCACAGTCTAATTTGTTGCTAATTTAAAGATGTTATTATACTGTGAACTATACCCATGAATAAGAGCCAAGAACTGAAATAAATAATGCCTAGGTAAGACTTCTAAATTTAACATGAGTCAAAAATGCTAAATGAACATTTTGAAATATACAATATCCTAGAATTATCAAAACAAGTTTAGAGTACTTAATGTGGAAACATGTATTTTGGAACATGTGAGAATAGTCATTAAGAAACACATTATTTCAAAAATTGTTTGCAGTTACATGAGGTTTCACAGATCATTTAAACTGAGAAAGAAATGAAATCACTTCTGAGGTATTTTATATTAAATATTAATAATTTTCCCCTATTGCTGTCTTTTTTATTCTATGAGTATAGAATTTCTTTCTTACCACAGTCTTTTTTAATTACCAGTATATTTAACAATAATTTATATTGCATACATTGAACAAGCAAATATAAATTTACTCACCTAGGTCACTGTTTTCTAAATTTTATGTTTAGACTCTTAAATTAAAAGCTGTAAAACAAATTTGAAATAACGACAGGGGAATATGATAGGGATTTAGGTATTTTGTATTAAGTCATGGAACAAAGTAGGATTGCTGCAGTTTGTACAAGTATTGCAGACAACAAATAGCTAAGGTTTAAAAAAAACATAAAAAAATAAAAAAAGATGCTATAATGATCCATGTTAAAAAAAAAAAAAAAGCTAAGATGCATAATTGCAAACTCTTTGGGCAAGACAACTAACTTTTATGACTAGAACAAAGAGGTAACCCAGAAATTTTGTAATAGGAATTGTAGGATGGCGTTTCCCCTTGTTCATACAATCATCATCTCTGACATATACATCCTGTAAGTTCACTAGATGGGGTAAAGGACTACCATCAGTTGAAACAAATACGACTTAGAGACTACATAAAAAAAAAAAAAAGTTTGAATAGCACAATATTATGCTTTAGCAGTGTTTTTATAGGTACAAAGAAAATATATCTTAAGGCAGTCAATAAATGACTACTTCTCATGACCTTCTGCATATTTTTCTAAATAAATTGGCTTTCTTGTCCCTCAAAATGAAATATCAAAACTTGTTCAGATTGAAAGGTTGTGTTTATTATAATTGCTTTTTAGTTTCCAATTTCCTTGTTTTTACAGAGAGGACTTTGAATTTATTGTTGCAGTAGAATTTGTCATACACACACACAGACATTACTTTTTACTGAATTGGTACATCTTTCTTGCTTAATAGGCAGATATACATACATGTATGTTGTGAAATCTGACATTTTTCTTTAAGAAAATAATAATGAGCAAACAAACACTTCATTCCTTATTAAAAACTTTTACAAAGAATCCTTCTGTGATAGTACATGAGCTGCAAACAGCAGGAAAAATGTAATAGTTCTGTCAGCAACTGCAGTAAATAAGTAGGAGCTGACTTTGCCATTGCTTTTCTTTTTGACCTTGGATAGGTTGATGATCTTTTTACATTTCATTTCATATATTAACTTGAAATAAATTACTAAGCGATTTCTAAGCCTATTTATGTGGACTATTTTGATGCAAATTCATATTTAATGGCAAAGCTAAATTCAAGTATGTGCAATAAACAGTTATGATTATTTTCTTATTATTTTATCAAGAGATAATTTTCTTTTTGCTTTTCCCTCAGAATTTTTTTTCTGTGTGCATGTGTGTGTGTTTTCAAACAAATAGCACTTTCAATGTTCATTTGAAAATGGCTATATATGTATTTTCCGCATATGTTTTGGTTTGGTTCATAGAGTAAGTATTCTACAAAAGTGTCTTAGCTCTTTAACAGGTATTCATTTAAGTGAAAACCACTGTAATTTAGTCTTCTATGATAATTCAAGATGTTCCTCACATTCTGATTTAAAGATTGAAAGGGAATAATTTGCATATATTTTCAGAGTTGAACATACTGAGAGGTAGACAATAAGATGCTGTCTAATACGACATTCATTACATAGACTAGTTTTTAAGAATCATTTTGAAGTTCAAATTTTTAACATGGTTCAAGATAATAACTATGTTTATAGCGGCTGCTGTAGATCAGATGTTTTGACTTTAATCTCTGTCGTGCAGTTTGAAAAGACAATTTTTGATGACAATGCCTACTACTGGATCTACGAATTAAGAAACTTCTTATTTAAAATCTACCGTATCTCACATCAGTGGATCAAAGACTCCACATTTTAATGCAGCATTGTCAATGTCTCCTATGGAATAGAGTTTTAAAAGTTTTGCTTACAGGGCTTCCCTGGTGGTGCTGTGGTTGAGAATCTTCCTGCTAATGCAGGAGACACGGGTTCAAGCCCTGGTCTGGGAAGATGTCACATGCCACGGAGCATCTAGGCCCATGAGCCACAACTACTGAGCCTGCGAGTCTGGAGCCTGTGCTCTGCAACAATAGAGGCCGTGATAGTGAGAGGCCCGCACACTGTGATGAAAAGTGGTCCCCACTTGCCACAACTAGAGAAGGCCTGCCCACAGAAATGAAGACCCAACACAGCAAAAATAAATTAATTAATTAATAAACTCCTACTCCCAACATCTTCTAAAAAAAAAAAAAAGTTTTGCCTACAAACTTTTTCTAGTCTATTTTCAGTGACCTGAAAAATATGTAAAATGGTTCCCAGAAAGAAATCATTACATTTATTAATGCCTTTCTCCCAATGCATTTTTCCAAATATCTCTAATAATATATACATTTCTATTGTTAAAATAAATATACATTGTTTTAAAAAAATAAGAAATTGAAAAGTGTGAAAAATAATAATCTAATGACAGATTAACACTTGTAAAATTTGGCATAGTTTCTGTCATTATATTTCTATTCAACTATGTTTGACATAGCTGGACCCATGCTCCATATACAGTTTTTTTTGGTTTTATTTTGTTTATTAATTTAAAACTTGCATAATGAAGATGTTTCCTGTCCTTTGTCCCTGGAAATTAGCCTCTAAATCCTCTGAATTTTCCTAGTGATAGGCATGTCTTTGATATTGATTTTGAGCCCTTCCAAACACACCTGAGTTTATGCTGATAAGATGGCTCATGGTGGATCCATAGGTGGTTTATGGTAATGCAATGGTACAGCATGGAGGCTGATCATGGAAGAAAGACCAATTATGTGATTAGAAATTTGGAACTTTGGAACATATGATATTTGCCTGACCTTCAGAGAGAGGAATATGACTGGAGTTTAGCTTCAATCAGCTGACCAGTAATTCAGTCAATCATGTCTATTTAAAGAAACTCCCCCCCCCCAAATATGGATACCAAAACTCAGATGAGCTCCCTTGCTGCCAACATGGCAATACTCCATGTTGTCACACATTGGTATGCCAAGAGGGTGACACGTCCTGAATCCCTCAGGAGAGAAAAATGGAAGGTTACAAGATCCTCCCATACCTCATACTGTATGTCTCTTCTTTTCCTGATTCTGAATTGTTTCCACTTGCTATAATAAGCTAAGATTACATATATGTACAGCACTTTCCTCAGTTTCGTGTGTCACTCTAGTGAATCATCAAATCTGAGGGGAAAATGTTCCAATATTATAGCCAGCTTTTCAGAATTACAGGAGGACTGGGATCCTCTAAACTGTGTCTTTAACCTATGTCATTTGGTCCAAATCTACATAGTTGGTATCAGAAGTCATTGCAATATTTTACCATAATAATTTCTAGTATAGTTAAATATATACTGAAAAATTTTAGTTCTAAATTTTTCAATAGTAGAATGCCCCATTATTATTTAACCATTCTTTTAATCATTCTGTGATGAGTGGATCTTTTTTTTTTTTTTTTTTTT